>NW_011967036.1:0-9012 GCF_000949405.1 Vollenhovia emeryi | reverse complement strand
AGTGCTTCACGTTCTCTCTCCCTCCCTCTCTCTATCCAATGGCTCCCGGCTCAATCGCTGAGCCGACACGGCCACGTCTAACCAATCGTCCTCCAATGTTTTAAGTCCGCGGGATGATGCAATCCCGCAGGATCAAAAATCTCTCTTCCCAGTCGGAAGACGTGCGGCTCGCCCAACGTCCCGAACGGAACTTGGTGCTTCACGTTCTTCTTCTTCTCTGGTTATTGGCTCCCGGCTCACAGACACTGAGCCGACACGGCCACGTCGAACCAATAGACCCAATGCCACCGCCTGGAATGTAGCGAATTGAACGATGCAACGGCCCGGCAACCGGGCCACACGCGGGACGATGCAATCCCGCAGGATCAAAAACCCATCCCCCGTCGGAAGACGCGTGAACCGCTTGACGCACAGAACATATATAAGCTCGACGGCTCAGACGGAACTGGTGCCAGTGATCCCAGATTGCGGGATTTCTGGCGCACGCGCAGTAGCGCAAGCTTGAGCAGCCGCTCAGTAGCGTATACGTTCTTCTTAACTTGAGGGTTTAGATAGAACCCTTACAAGAAGAGTATAGAAAATATCGTACAAAAAGTTTTTTATCAATTAAATAAATGTTTAATAAACTGCTCTATATAATATATAAATCATTAATATGAGTTTTAATAAAAAAATCGATGTAAAATTGAATAGTAAAGAACACTGGTTCCTAGAAACCCCCCACGTTGCCTGTATGTACGAGTCTTTCATGGTAGTCACGTGATCACTATGCGCATGGCAGAAAGGCTTGCGCTACTGCGCGTGCGCCAGAAATCCCGCAATCTGGGATCACTGACTGGTGCTTCACGTTGCTTACAGCCACAGGACGCCATGAGAAAAGAACAAGCACGTATCCGGAAAACGGAAACGGAAGCAAGTAGCGCGCCGCGCGCGACGTAGCTTGCGGTTGCTGTGTGGAACTAGGTTAGAGTCCCGCGTAATTCAAGTTATATTACATGAATATAATATTAACATAACAATTGTTATATAACCCGTGACATTGCAGTTACATTACTGTTCGTTTATTATAACATAAAAATAACGGAATAATGTAATAGTTTCAGAACTTTGGTATATTGCACATATAATGTTAAGTTATGTAGCTGTAATATAAACACAGTGTAACATCTGTTATATTACATGTTACTCCTAGGTTATATAACATTTATATTCTGTGTTTGCTGGGATATATTTTTCTAATGCATAATTCGATTGTTGATGCTATAACTTATGGGAAACACGTGTTAAATATATATCAGGAAAAAAGTGACAATGGTTCTTATCAGCATAATGGCTTGTAATGCACTTTGTCTGCATTTATAGACTTTAATAAAGTTACTTTATTTAGTTTACTGATTTTAGTGTTACACTTATAATAAATATTATACTTGAATGTCATTTTATTTCATTCACGTCGCCAAACGCCGGATGAGAGAGACAGGATATTACACTTGAACATTACAAAATTTTATTTATTGTATTTATCTGGTACAAAGTTGTAAAAATTGATATGCGAAAGATTACATCTTGGAGTACTTTTTAAACCTGTTTTGTTCAGATAATTATAACAAACCAAGGTGAAAACTACGTGGATATAAATCAAATGTAATAATAAAAAGCTATGTGAGTCACGTCCCATACAGCACAAAAGCTGCAACGTTACAAGATTGCATATTGCAAATGCAATGGTGCAACAATATTTCAAACACAATATTGCGTAATATTAAATCTGCAATATTGCAGCTACACTGCAAATACAATATTGTGCAATATCACTATTATAATGTTGCAACTGTATTACAAAAACATTAACTTGCAATTATACAGTATAAATATTTTTTACGGCGTACATACAACGTTAATCGGGTTTACTGAGTTCACAAGATACAGCTATAACACATGCAACTCGTAAATCATTCTAAAACATACAGGTTCAACCCTTTTTTCATAATATATAATAATACATCCCTGTGTATTTATTACATATATAATAGGATGATTGGAAACAACCCTGTGTCCTTCAAAAGACGTAATCCTGACTAGATTCTGAAACGATTTTTTCTTTTACAAAACTTTATCCGAAATATAGTCTTGAATTATGAAAGGAAATAGTTATCTTATTATCACAGGTTGAATGCAGAAAACAGGCTGTGGCGGCGCAACTCACCGTCAGACGTGACCAACTGACAGCCACCTAATATAAGGGACCACGTATAACGCAGTAAATTGCGTCGCTATTGCCTACGTCCTGTATTCAACTCGTGATAAGAAAACTATTGCCTTTTATAATTCAAAAACTAGATTTTGGATAAAGTTTTGTAAAAGGAATAATCGTCTCAGAATCTCGTCAGGATTATATCTTTTCAAGGATCAGGGTTGTTTCCTATCACCCTGTATACATACGTACGTTTTATTGCATTTTATTGCATTTTGGCTACATTGTTACATTGCAATATTGCTGCAGTCTTGCATTTTCATATTGCTGCGTAGTTGTATTGCAACATTGCTGCACTGTTACATTGAAATATTGCTGAGGGCGGACATTCTAATGTTGCTGCAATGTAGCTACAATATTGCAGCAACATTTCGCAATTTTGCTGCAATGATGCAATCTTTCAAAACAATGTCTCTGCAACGTTGCTGTAATATTTCCGTGCTGTATGGGGTAGGTGGTCGCACGCGTGTGATATTTAATATAATCTTCAGTACATGAATACAAAATAAGTATAAAATTAAGTTTGTTTACACGCATTTTATCCAATTGTGTCGTGAGAATTAATACATGCTCCCACAAAATGGTTCCCATTCTAATATCGTAGAGTAAAGAAGCGGTATCTTCAGTTTCGACATTATAAATTTTTATATAAACATTAGAAATGAGAACCATTTCGTGGGAGGATTTATCAATTCTCGACACAATATAATTGGGATAAAATGCGCGAAGACAAACTTATTTTATACTTGTTTTGTGTTCATGTACTTAAAATTATTTATATTAAATATCACATGCATGCGATTACCTACGTTTGACTCTCATAGCCTTTTATTATTATGTAATGTACGTATAATATAAATAACATGTATATAAATCAATTTAAAGCCAATAGCATAAGATGTGGCTAAGACAAAATGATAGTTTCTGCATTTGAAAGCTTTTCAATTTGACTCATCATATACATATGATAGATTCCTCTCCTGGATATCTGTTTCAACCTTTGTCATTAGTACTAGTTTAAATTGAATTTATAATTGTCTATTAACGAGCCAATCATATTAAACTAATTTTATTCATTTATGCTATCGAATACTTATTATCATTATCTTCAAAAACAGATTCACAATTAAAATGTATGAAATTAAGGACAAACATAAAATATTCATGATTAATATTTGTTTTTGGCACTTTTCTTGAAAGTCGCATACGTGTCAGTCTTTGCGTTTGTATATTGTGTGATCTATAATTAACATTTTGATAATAAACCCTTGTGCAAATGAAAAAAGGTCCCTTGTTAAAACTATAATAAATAGAAAATATATATAATAAATTAAAAGTATTAATAGCTGCTGCTTATTCACATATATAGTCATACATGAATACGCAAACTATGAGTTCTCAATTCTAATCAAAATATGACTATACATATTTGTTATTACACATATCGTAAAGTAATAAGAATAAAATTATTCTAGATAATGCGATAGGATAGTAAAATTTCTGCCAAAATGCTAAAATACTTCATTGCAAGAATAACTATCTATTTTCTTGACTTGCATCGTTTGATTGTTGATTCTTCGTCTCTACGGGGAGTGCAAGTGTGGCAATTGCAGCACACAAAGCGGTCGTCGCGTAAATAATCATAGCTCCCGTGATGGACCACTGCAGAAATACTTGCGCTATGTACGGAGTGATCATAGCACCAATTCGCGCCATAGCGCTGCACGCGCTTACACCTATACTTCGTAAATGCGTGGGATACACTTCCGGCGTGTATACATATGCAGCTTGAAACACACCGGCGATCAAGCCTCTGGCTAGGAACACGGCAATGGTCAACACTGCTCTGCTCAGCAAGCAGGTCCTGCCTAAGAAGCAAACTACTATGGCGAACATGACTAACTGGCAGGCCATTGTCTTTCGCCTGCCTATTTTCTCGATCGCAAAAACGGTAGAAAATATGCCGGGAAACTCTGCCAATGTTGTCCAAAGTAGGTCGATATAGTCACTACGTCGTAATCGACAGTCAAGTTGGCAGGTGCTCTCTTCGTTCTTTGTGCCCCATGTGCTGCATTGCTCCGAGGATGTGTGAAAAAGTTCAGTTGTCATTAATACTACTCCGTAATAACAGAACGCTGTACTCATCCTGTAAAAAAAGAGAGAGATATATATATATAACATATGTATATTTAGAATTTAGATACTACGAATATATTCTATTAACTAAAGCCATAAAATAATTGCAGAAATAAACTTAATACTTTTACAAATAAAGGAATAAGAGCCAAAACAGGATGTCAGTATCTAAGTAATTTTAATTTAAAATCTATTACGAAAAATAATACCCTGGCCAGGGTTTGAACCTGGATCTTTTTCTCACTAGGCGGGCGTCGCAGTTTAGTCACATGACTTTCGTGAAATAACGTTAGACTTTATTGTGATAAATGTTACCACATGCCTCGGTGGTCGAATTGGTGAGACGCCCGCCTAGTGAGGGAAGTCCAGGTTCAAACTCTGGCTGAGGAATTATTTTTCGTAATAGACTTTAAATAAAAATTTATACACTGACATCCTGTCTTCGCTCTTATACCTTTATTACTTCGTATTTGTGTTTTCACATTAAAGTCATAAATTTTATTAATTGTTTAATACTTTTAATCTTAATTTATATCGCGGTTATTTACCATACAAGCCAAAGTAAAGCAGAGGTTCGGCACATCTCTTTACTTAGAACATCCTTGAATCGACCGTGATGACCTTGATAAAATCGATCCATAACCAGTCTTCCCAGAGGCAATGATTTTTTATTCTCTCTAGCTACACGTTCCAATGTCGAAATTGCACGATCTGTCCTTCCAGTTGTCATATCGAATACTGTAGATTCTGGTAGCCACTGCAAATGTACGGAATTACATGACGTAATTTATTTCAAAAATATTTCTAAATAATATATAGTGAAAATATTTAAATTTACTACAAACCGGTGTTATTACAGCAAATATAAACAACGGAATAGACGATAATATGAGAAGCCATCTCCATCCAAAATTGGGCATAACGATTAATGCAATCGCCACTTCGAAACAAGCTCCAAGAGCCCAAAAACACTAGCAAACACAAAATGTATACTTCTTATTGTATTTACCAAGTTATCTGGACACTTATAATATAAATTAACAAATTGGAGGAAAGGACCAATGTGAGCCAAAGCGCCAAAAGGAAGGGGTGTACCACTTTTTATTAATAAAATACTTTATTACCAAAAGAAATATTCTAGACGTTTCGACCCACTTCAGATCTTCTTCAGTATTATAAAAAACAATAAGGTGCAAGATATGATTCGTAAAAAAAACCGTTAAAAAATAAATCAGATCAACATTTACAAACAGAATATTGAAATAAAATGTGATTATAACCGTCTGTCTCTCGAAAACAATTAATTTTTGTCCCGAATATTATGACGATAAAACGAAGAAAAGAGGAGACAGACACAACGGCGACAGTATGGCTACGTATAATTTAAAATTGTCCGAGAAGTTAAAACTAGTGTTGAGTGTAAACAAGTGAGAAGGCATGAGACAGGAACTTACAAAATAAAATGGTTGCCAAAAGAAAAATATCGGAGCAAAAAAATTCAGAGGCTTAAAGTATAAAGTTGTCAGAAGATAAAAAAATTGTTACAATATAAACTTACATCCAGTAGGATAACGCATCTTGCACGTTGCTTTGCTGGCAGAAACTCCGCGTACAATGTCACTCTGTAGGAAAAGAGACGCATCAATGGTAACAAGGGATTTCAAAGCAAATTAATTGTTCGTCTTTAAGAAACTTACCAAATACTTACGATTGCGGTACACAACCAATAGCAAACCCTACAACTCCTCTGAGCAACAGGATCCAGAGAAAGTTTGGTGCAAATGAACTTAGAAATGCGTAATAGGCCAGCAGCACCGCGCACAGAGTTAAGGCTTGCTTACGACCGTATCTGTCGCTCAAATTGTTCCAGAAAGTAGAGCTTAACATCATACCAAGAAACACCACCTAAAAGTTCAATTTCCAATATGAAAATAAATTTGAATGACATCGTTACGCACCTATTTACAAGAACAGTTACGCAAGTCCGAAAAAGTACCGTTGTGGTCAGTGCCTGCTGGTATCTAGAAATGCCCCAGTCACAATGCAAGGACGGACTCAGGATACTCAGTATTGTGATCTCCATACTATCCACCATCCAGCAAAGACCCGTGAACAAAGACAACTTCACTTGGAATTTTCCAAAACCTAACGCATTGATGGCTTGTACCACAGTAAAGGTGTCTGTCAATAAGATTTAACTTGAATAATTATTAAGATTTGATTTATCACATTTGTTATATACATGTATAGTACTACTGCATTGTTTCGCACAATGCTTATACTTTATATTCATACATTATGTACATTTAGGCAGTGATCAAACTGCTGTTACAAATGCTTTCAAGTTATTGTTCTTTTCCTTTCTTTAAATAAAGACGCAAAGGAGAAGGGAAACTTATCGAAGCATTTGCAACGACAGCTCGACTGCAACTTTAGAAACCCATTCATGGAAAAGATACACACCTAATTTCTTGCACACATGCATGTCTAATGTGTACTGCTGTTAACGACACTATGCAGTGTTCCATGTTACCACAACTTAACGTAGCCATTAGTAAAACCAGTCTCCCCAGTGTTATATTACCATGCGATATTAAGTATTTACAGCGTACGGTTCTTCTCTCGTGTTAAAGTTAGGTAAACCCCTCTGTACAATTAAGACAGATAATTAAACACTGCAATATACATTACATACTTCTACGCTACTTAGGTCCGGCTTCACCAAACGTCGCTTGACTTTAGTCTTAGTTTAATTAACATTTGTCCCTTTCTAAAGTAACAGTTGGGAAGAGAACGAATTAAGTTAAGCTTACAGTTAAACAACGTTGGTGAAACTGAATCTCAGGTTGCGTTCGGAAATGCCACACGAGTGTTCCAGCATATTTTATCCTTTCATCCTTGTTAACAATCGAACAAGAATAAAATGACAAGCTGGGGCACTCGGGTGGCGTTTCCGAACGCGGCCTTGCTACATTATTCACATGTGTACAGGAGACGTTTGCGGTTTGGCGTAACGTACCGTCGGGTATAACAACAACGGAGGAGAGTTCCATCGACCGTTCGGTGGCGTTCTCGAGGCTCGGGTGGCAGCTCGACGTGCTCTGGGCGCCGACGACGTTCAGCTCGGCGCCATGCGACTCCTCTAATTGGCGATACGGTTCGCAGGACTTTTTATCCGGGTCCGACATGGCTGTGCCCCTCAGCGTGATCGCAGCATAGATGCGTTCCTAGGTATCTGCTTATCGCCGACTCCCGGGGGTCACCGGGACGAAGAGACGGAATCCGCTCTGACGAGAAAAGCTCGTTAATTCAGCGACGAAATCCGCCGAGTGTAGCGCGCGGCACGCGCCGCCGCGCAGATTTGTCAGCGCGTTTTGTAGGTTAACCCCTCCGTCGCACGCATAATGAATACTTTCTGCCTCGGTGATCAAGAACGCACGGATTGATCTAATTTCTAATTGATGTCGCCTCTCTCGACAACAACAAATTCGCATTATTTAAGTGAGAGAAACTGAATAAATCAAAGTAAAACGAAACGAATAAAACGAAATATAAGA
Source organism: Vollenhovia emeryi (assembly GCF_000949405.1). Taxonomy (NCBI): domain Eukaryota; kingdom Metazoa; phylum Arthropoda; class Insecta; order Hymenoptera; family Formicidae; genus Vollenhovia; species Vollenhovia emeryi. The sequence continues at coordinate 1,065 of NW_011967036.1, read as the reverse complement.
TGCAAATTTCTAAGCTTGCAAAAAAAAACAGGCGAAGCTTCGCGTTCAGTACCACGAATTTCGACGATAATCGTTCACATACCTATACAAAACAAATGCGGTCCAACACAGTTCCTTCCACTGTTCGCCCCATATTGGATTTGCAGCTGGACTTTTGCATTTCCAAGAGAGAGCGGCCACGCCGGTGTTTTATTTGTAAAGGTGCATTTTCATGCTGACGCTTGACGCTCACTTCGAGCGTCAAACTATTGCACCCTTTATCGGCTCTATTGCTAATCAACATTAAAAGTCACTTAGAACTCTTTACGAAGAAGTATTTAACGATGACAAGTATTTAAGAAAAAAAGAATTAACGCATTTATGCAGGGAAAAAAAGATACTTTTCTCTTACCGATGAGTTTAGCCTTTACTGCCTGATACGGCAATTTCATGAAGTTGCTTTTCAACGGCTGCAAATTGTCGCGGGATATTATCGTAACCATGGTGGAAATATGTATTTCCACCATGATCGTAACGTCACCGTAGTCGCAGAAATATACATGCAGATACATATCATTTTCGCTGATAATGTTTGTAACGTATACTCTAAAGTGACTAAAACATTGCTATTAACCATTGTCATTGACCAATCTCTTTTACATTGCGATGATACAAGTTTTGCATATCTGTACCAATCATTTCCGAATTTTCCAGCGTAGAGCTTGCCTTCACCAACGGATTCCACAGGTAGGTTGTTGTGTATAATACATATTATAGCTGTATAAACCTGTGGCGATCGTAGCGCAGAGGATTGTCGGCTGGATTGGTAATCCAAAGACCTAGCAGCTCCTGGGTTCAAAACCAAATTACATTCTTGGTTTTTCGTTCGATCGCCACATATAATTAAGAGATAGTGACATGTTGATAATAATACAATTTTTGAAAAAAAAAAATGTATCTACATGTAGATACTTTTTTTTTTCTTAAATACTTGTCATCGTTAAATACTTCTTTGGTGATGACTGGACACCACACGATTGTGTCAAATTTAAGAGGATCCCGTAGCACGTCTACCGACATCTATGT
>NW_011967035.1:144693-148827 GCF_000949405.1 Vollenhovia emeryi | reverse complement strand
GTTACTCAGGAGGGTAACCTTGACAACATATGTCAAGCCCAAGGTTATTGGAGGTGGGTGTGTTAATCTAAATAATTACCGTATTTTCATTATTTTTGAAACATTGCTGCAATATTGCTATCGAAAGTTTGCAATTTCATATCCTTGCAATGTCTTTGCAAGATTGCACTGCAATCTGCAAGATTGCAACGTTTCTACAATGTAACTGCAACCATCTGTGCTGTATGGGTAGTATCGGTCATTTTAAGCAAAAATGTTCATATAAATATACGAGTATGTCCCATTCCCCACTGTTCCCGAGATAGAGCTATTTGAATGTGCAGTTGCAAAAGTACTGACAAGAAAGAAATACTACGTACTATTTCTGATATTTATTGTTCAAGTGATACATTTTTACCGACCATAATAAATTTTCAAAAATTCCACCGTTAACAACGATGCATTTTTCAACTCTTGTGCGAACACGGCGCGTTGGTCGTTCAACATTTGGGAATATGAGAGGCATTTTGAACATTTCTACAATGTTATCGGCACAACAGTCGACAGACGCATAAGAGTAAATTCCCGCAGAGGTTGGATGAAGGGTGAAGTGTACAGAAAAGAAGTAAATACACGAGACATTCAAGTAGCTCTATCTCGGAAACAGTGGGGAACGGGACATATACTTATATGAACATCTTTGCTTAAAATAACCGATACTATTACCTCCCAGAATGTTGACCTTTCCTCCTGGAACACCCTGTATATAATTTTATTTTAGATCTACAAATTTTTTTCTTTAAGATTAAAATATTCCTTTCTCAATGACGAATATGATTGTCGCTATATCGATCCTATTTTATGATAGATCGAAGTGTAACAGCATTGAACCCGGAAGTCGTTTCTGCGAGAGTAGGGGTGAGAATATTTTGCAGATGCAAGTAGGCCAGTTTTGTAAGGACGGTAGCCAAAGTGAGAAACATTTTGCGCGATTTTTCGACCGCAAATTCGGAGACACAGGTTTATTGAAAGAGTAGTTACAATGGTGTCCGGAGAAGGAAGGAGGCAAAGGAAGGGTAGGAAGAGCAGGAAGATGTCGGAAAAAAGAGACACGGTCCATACCTGGGGAATAGGGACACGAGTAGTAAACTGGTCGCAGAATGGATTGCCGTTCGGAGTATATCAGTTAGGTCGTGTGTGTGTGTGTGTGTGTGTGTGTGTGTGTGTGTGTGTGTGTGCTGATCCGTCCTTAAGGAGCCTTAACCTACACGAAAGCGTGACCTTTTCAGGTTTTACACGACCCTGTACCGACATTTCTACGTAACGTTAGCCGAGCTGAGAGCGCCGAGGTCGTTGACCTCAAGGTTTTTCAGCGGCACATCATTCACATTCTACTTCGTTTGTTCATTGCAGCTTCAGTTTTGTCTAAAATTGAATTTCAAAGGAACATATATTCTACAATAAGAAAAAGTCAGATTACGTTTATTTAATATCAAGTAAGATATTGGAGACAAAATTAAAAGAGATAATAAAAAAAATAGAAGAAATATGTGTGTGTTTACTCAATTGCAAATGACTGTCCTGGCTTCACTTATAACATGGCTATTGGCGATTTACCTACACAGCAAATGTATATTCTGAGAATGTTTGTAGGATATTGCAAGGTATTATATAACACGTTATAAGGATATAAAATTTTTATAAATAAAATAAATTTTACTCAGGAATTGCTGCGATAATTAAAAGAAAGAAATTAAAAGAAATTACACCGTGCAAAGTATTCGAGAAAATTTGTAGAGAATACGATGAGTAAAGCGGTCGCTTATGCGAATTAAGTTTTCAAAAAGAGGGAAGAGTTGTACTAAAACATAATGAGAGAGAATCCTGGCGCTAATGTACCATAGATTGCGGCACGAGTAAATGAAGAGATCGAAACGTTAGTTGCGAGCACAATATAGGACTTTTAATAGAGGTAAAGTTTCACAGAAAAACGTTTTGTCCTTGTGACTTACGTTCATTCGTTATGTTAATTTGTATAATTAAATCTAAAGCAAGAAATGAAAATGTTTACAAAAGTAAACAACTCGCTACCACGAAAGTACGGGTTATTTTGCAGTTGCAACCGCGCCATGCCAATATTTGCATTCCCTCGAGACTGGGCTCGCCGAGTTGTAATTTGCTCACTGTATTTGGAACGAAACATTTGACTTTTCGCGGTTCCGAGTCTTCGAACCGCGCAAAGGAATTGGAGATGCGCGTAAATCTGTCGTAGCGCTCAAGGTTGTGACGTAGATCAGTCTGACATACAATAATGAGTATTATGTAACACGCGGATGCTGGCGGATGAGTTTGTAATTAGATTAAAACGGCAGCATTCTGATAAAACGACAACTTTCAATGAGGCGTACATTTTGTTGAAATTAATTTCCTCGTTAATTATTCAAATGAAATGCTTTTTGCAAAGCGAAAAATTATATTCGACAATTTGTTCATCTATTTTTATCGCGTGGTACCTTTCACCAAATCACAATCTGACCAATTGTCGCAGCCGACCAGCTATATCTTTTCGCGAACTTTCGGTTGGCGAATCCCTTTTTTGTCGCCCTAGTACATTATGCACGGGACGCTTGATTGGCCGAGCATGACGAGATAGTTCGCCGGCAACTTGTTGGAGGTACGGTATCAGCTGCAATTTTGCAAGGCTACCTCACTGGGGGGTTGGAAATAGTGAGAGTGGTCGAGGACAATGACGTGTACGCTCCCCAACGTTGTTCGTCAGGGGAAAAGGGGGTTGCCGATGGCGATGGTGGCGGCGGTGGTAGTGGTAGCGGCGGCGGTGGTGGTGGTAATGATGGTGGTGGTGGTTGTTCACCCTCTGAATAAATCAATAAGTCCAGCCGATCCACGCTCTTCAACAGAACGCAATCGGAATACAAATTTCGAGTTGCTATTGTCGGCTCGTGAAAAACAATGATACTCTCTTTTTAAAAATGTTTCCGTTCCGAGGATCGCAGTTTACGTAGCTGTCACATTTTATCAGAGATAAAAGGAAATGACCCCAAGAACATTGGGTGCCCTGAGATACGTGGCACATTTCTTGATAAATAATAATAATAATAACAATGTTAGGTCGGCGTTCTGAAGTTTATAACGTTCTCGTTGCGTAGCCACGCTGAGGAAAATGGGAAGAAACATTGAGGGAGGTAAAGTGCGCACGAGAAGGTCGCTTTTTAACAGTTTGCCGAAGGTAGGATTGAAACCCAAACAACGTACGCGCGCACGGACCCATTTCCGCAACATGTTGGGCCCAACTGGCGTTCGAAGAATTTCTATGCGTCGTTCGCGTTCTCTTTCTGCCGGGGCAAAATTTAACGCGCGGCAATGACAGGATCACGCGGCGCACGCAAGACTGCCGTGCCAAACGAAATTTTACGTAATCCTTTTAAGTACATGTGTGACAGCTCTCGCGACCGTGCGTATCGATTCCGATGTATGTACGCTTTATGAATAAAATAGCGCGCGCACGGTCGCAATTTCCGGACTGGCGGAGAGAAACGCGCGCGCCCGTCGGCGGTGTACATTCGGTACCTGCTAAAAGATCGTGGCAGAGACGCCAATTTACGACGATGAGGACGCGTAGCGTCGAAAATGGGATTCGAAACGAAATGACAAATTTTATTCGTAATCATTCTTAGGCCCGGTTTCACCAACGTCGCTTAACTTTAAGCTTAGCTTACTTAGCTCTTTGTCTCTTTCCAACTGTTACTCTAAACAGAGACAAACGTGAATTAAACTAAGATTAAAGTTAAGCGATGTTCGGTGAAACGGGGCTTAAGGGGATGCTGGAGTGATTCTGCACTTTTGCCTTTTTGCTACAACCTTTCTAACCTAAAAACTGTCAGTTCGCGGAAACATTTGTGTAATATACAAATTAAATGGCTTACGTGTACAGATCGAAAGCAGCTCGCTATTCCGGCCAAATGAAAGAACAATATGACATCACTGAAACTAAGTTTGTAAGTCTAATAAAAATTAATAGTAAGCAACGCATACATACAGTACATGTAGTATGTGTGTTGCTCACTATTAATTTTTATTAGACTTACAAACTTAGTTTCAGTGATGTCATATTGTTCTTTCATTTGGCCGGAATAG
>NW_011967035.1:128521-136978 GCF_000949405.1 Vollenhovia emeryi | reverse complement strand
CCCCGCCGGGCCTAGGTTTTTTCCCACCACGGTGTATCTCGCATGTCGCTCCACCTCCCGCTCATCGATCGATTTTCTTAAATGCCTCCCGAGTCCGGCCTACCGTCTCCTGCATCCTCATTCGCTCAAACGTATAAATTTCTTTGTTGATAACTATTGTTACTTTGTACCTCGGTACATGATATTTCTCCTTAGTTTAACCCAATCTACCGCTATTTGCAAAGTGGCTACTTTTGCATCAGACACCCTGTATAAAGATGACTGTTCCTGGCTTTGTCTTTATGCGTACTTTAATCGCGTGGAAGAATTTTGCAATTTTATAAAGCCAATTTCAAATTTAAGAACTACGAAATGAAAATTTCAAATACCAATATCTTTTTTATTAGACCTCTGACCTGAGTGTTTTACGTATGAAAATGTTCTGCTACGCGGTCCGCAACTTATCCTGGTATTATTTTGTGCATAAAAGCTAACAAAAAGAATTACAATTAAATCTGCCTCAATTTGCCGAGATTAAGTACAGGGCCTGGATAGAAAAATCTAATTAAAAATGTCCGTTTAGGTCCAGAATACACCCTAGAAATTTACCTTGATTTTACCGAGAGAAAAATAGTCGAAAAAATCTACATGGGTCCTAGATTGCCACTGTGTGACAGATTTTTCCCTGATTTTCTCCTGAATAGATAGCACTAGTACCACATACTGCCGTGACGTGGCGACCGCGCGTTAGTCTTCCTCGTAAGTAAAAATCTTCCGTATTAGTATAAAAGGCGAGCCGATATGATGCGAGAGCGAGTTGTCTGGATCATGGATAAACCTGGACGTTACATTTACGGTCAGGGCCCTGTCAGGGCTGATGAGTGCCTGACCAGGCATTAAGGCATCTTTATTAGGACCCTATCAGAACCCTACTAAAATTTCTGCTCGGGTGGAATTCCAGAGAATATTTTAGGGAAAAATTTTAGATTGAAGCCTGGACCAAACTGGATCATAAAAACAATTATGGTATCTACAAAATAAGTAAATATCTAGGAAAATTATAGACCCCAGCTAGATTCCAGATAATTTTTCTAAACAAATTCCGGGCGTAATCTTGGACCGATCTGGATTCAGCGATAGGGCCTGTTCGATTTAGGCGTCCCAAACTTTACATAGACCCTAGCTAGATTTTCCACCTGGATCCCAGAAATATTTTACAAAAAATATATGGGGCCCTGATTGTTTCCAGGCAAAGTTTCTACCTGGGAAGCGCAAAAACTATATTTGACTGTGTCGGTAACGAAAAATCATCAGCGGATTCCACCGATAGAATGGCGACACGATGCCTTGAAACGACGCGTTTGCCCAAGTTTCTCGCCCTAAAAGGCATAAATTTCTCAAAACGCCAATATGACTTTGCATCGCATTGCCGTTTAGAAGCCGGTCGATATGTTTCGCTACGACGGAAGAAGCGGAAAACTGTCGGGGAAATGAAATGCGGAAGAGACGGGGACGAGGAGGACGAGTAATATCGCGCGAGTAATATCGGGCAGCTGCCCTTGCTCGATAAAATGAAATACGTCTACGGTAAAGCGGAGGGATATTAACGACGAGAAAAATACAAGGATGGTTAAAGATATCCCCGAATAAATTCTGGACGTTCCGTGGACGTTGACAGCGGGATTCTCTCGGCTCTCCAACAATTTACACTGACGCACGTTGGGTTCTGAAAAATTCCGAATCTCGCGAAGTGTCAAAGGCTCTGCCGCGGGAGACGCGTGTCTTCCGACTCTCGGGATTGCAGTCGTCGCAGCCGTCGTCGTCGAGGTCGGTGAATGCTCGATCGTGATGTAGGCGGTTACCGTCCCCGGGTGTAGGGGTAGCTTTTGCTCCGCCGCGCCGCCCGCGGGGTTGGTAGACGGACCAGCAGACGGGAGTAACGATTGCCACCACCACCTCTCTCTGGCGAAAGGGATGCTCGCGCGCCCCCGCCGAGCCCTTGCTCGCCTCCCAACATCCACTGCCTACTAACCGGTCGGAAAACATGCCCCTTTTGGACGGTCATTCCCTACGAGGGCCGCGAAGGCGTCTATAACGTTTCATAATGAGGTGTGTGACCGAAATTGCAGCCACACTTGCTGAAATTCGTCACCGGGGGAGACGTTGATTGAAACGATCTTACGGGCGCTGCAACGCGATTCAACGAAAGTGCGCATTTTTTTTGTAAAATGCGTACCGAGAACAAATCCTTTGCCAGCACGGGAATCTGTGATTAGAAAAGTTTGATAGCTATTTTATCAACTGTCGTAAACAAAATATCTCGTGTGTCCTTGCAGAGTTCGATAAGCGATTTTCCTTTGACCACTGCCGTCTTTCTTGGAAATTATATCTTTTTATCGCTTTTCCGTAAGTTGTGCGAGAACAAGAGTTAGCCTTTCGAGGATACCGCTAAATCGGAAATGATGAGTCCAATTTTTTTTTAAATAAAACTGAAAATTAAACTTGAAAGATCAAGTGAGAGGGCGGGCTCGAAAGGCGGGAGCCGCGGCGCTTCTTTTTCGAATTCGCGAGGTCAGTCCTCGCGAATATTTAGCTCGCCTGTGTCATCCGCCTTAAATTGGACTTCCATGTCCTTGACTGCAAATTCACGTGATATCATTCACCGAAGGACCGGACGGCTGTGCGTGTGAATCGAGCATGCACAAATCGCGCTTTCGCACACGCACACACGCGCCAAGCTTATCGGTACGGTCATTCTCGTTGGAATTATACTGTCGCGACAAATCGATAAGGCCAAAACACCTCACTAGGAAAATCCAATGTCCGCGCAAAAAGATCAATACGCCGACAACAGTTGACTTAAGAGTGCATTTCATCTTAATCCCTTGTCGAACGTGTCCAGACAGTGTTGTTTGAAGTTTCCGAAACTCTTGCGAAAAATCGACGGGCGACTTATCATTAACTTTGTTCCTCGGCAAGGATAATGCTCGTTCGTGGAAATAATAATACGTGATACGCACAGTGAAGATGCAAGGTTGACGCTTTTGTCTATTTATATTTTCGCGACGCTTGTACGAGTAAGACAAGAACGTTAAACAAAGGAAGTTTAATTGTGTTGACTTCGACTCACGCGACGTCTATTTTAACGAGTGAATAACCAATGAATGAATTAATATCTTTCCAAGATTTTTATTAAACAAATGTTAAAGAAAAATTCGCGCACAAGAGAAATACTGCGTCATGATGAAGTGAAAATAACATCAATATGACTGTTAACAATCATATTTTGATCATGACAGAAAGTTGATCGAATCGTGATTTTGAAATTTAGAGATGCCATTTGACATGGTTCGCGATAATTTGAACTTACAATTAGATTATTTCCGACTCATAATTGCATGTTAGAACTTAAATGCGGTAATAATGGATGGCAATTAATGTTTTTTTTAAACAAAAATAATACCATTATGATAAGAATATGATTTGTGCGATGACATGCAAGATTTGTATTCTTGAACTTTTGTAAATGGAAAGTCAGGATATCAATGCTTCAGAAATCAAGTGTTTTCACAAATTTTGAAATATGATTAAATATATTAATAGAGAGGGGAGCGAGAAAACTCGCAAACTCTCGAAATACATAGTTTTAAGTCGTAGATTTAAGTTTAGACTAAGTTTTAGACTAAGTTGAAAAACTGTAAAAGGTAAAGTGTAGAGATTGTAACCCTAGGGGGAACACAATAAAGATTACTATTATTATTAAGTAAATAAATTATATATAATTTATGAAATATAACAATATTCGAGAGATTTTAATCTTCGCATGAATGATTTGCGTTTTCTCGGCGAAAGTCAAGTCAGAAAGTCAAAATACGGCCACAAAGAAGTGAAATTACGTTTCGTTAAACAATATATCACTCTGATTTGCTAGAAACGATCAACTTTTTGGTGCCATCCCTATTTTTACATGGCTTTCTGTTCTGCACGGACAATGAATAATTTCATCGAGTTGTCAGAACGGCAAGTGGGTGCAGCGACTCCCGTCGAAAAAAAGAGCGCGCAGCACAATGTCGCGAACGGATTAAATCGCACGTTATCGCAAACGGTTATTTATAGAGCACGGTGTCGATACGCCGTGAGGAAAAGAAGTCCCTCGCGTCTACTCGACGAGTAGAAAGATGCAAACGCAACGAATGCAAGTTCCGCCGCGAAATAAAGTGCCGCTGGAAACGATGAAGCGAAAACTCCCTGTCCCAGTGCACCCTTTACACCAACGCACGTCTCTTCTCTCTCTCAACCACTCGTGATTCGAAGAGGCGCTTTAGCGCCTCGGGTCAATGCAGGGCACGTGGGCAAAAATGAAAAACACTTATCATTTAATTCAAACCCGAGCTATTGAGTCTACTCCGAGTTCCCGCGGTTTAGCAGTTATTGAGATTTAATAATCTAAGGGTCTCTGAAATCGTCGGCTCGCACACACGGCGCGAGTGTCTCTTAATAGCAGAGATACACCGTGTCGGTCTCGCGCACGCGGTTTTCGCTACGTTTATACTTGGCGCGAGACACCATCGTGTCTCTTGATGAATCCTGCGTATTTCTAAAACGGAAAGAATAATAGAAGAAGAGCTGTCGCAGAGTTAGGACCGACTTCGGAGCATCCGGATCTTAAATTCTCAAGCGACTGCATCTATCGAGCCAGACTGTCTCACTCTCTCTCTCTCTCTCTTTTTCCTTTCTTTCTCCTCCCCTCTTAATTCTGTGTAGTGCTTTTCTCCAAGTCCGAAGTCCGACTTGCGCGAGTCTGAAAATTTGACGAGGTGTATAGACGAGCCCCGCGCGCTGGCGCACAGGCGGCCGAATCGGCGGACGCGGAAACATTCGCGGATGAACCTTCCGTCGGACGAATCAATAACGGGAACCCTCGGGTGTGAAGGAGACACCTCCGGAACGGCGGCAGCAGCGGACCCGCTTGCTCGCACACTTGCGCGCGCGGGGATGTCCCACGCACAATGTGGTGTACCTTCTGCGCGCGGCCCCCCTCCCCCTCCCGGCATTTGTCCACCCGCTCGAGCACGGCGGTGAGTTTTGTCTTGGGCGCAGGTAGCTACGGGACCCCCGAGTTTTTCTTATGAATTTCTAGTGTTTATTTTTCTTACATACCAACAACCGCATCAAGCTGTGTCACATGATGCGCACTCGTGCCGTGAAAAGCGTCACGAGAACGTGACCGGCAATGACAGAGGTTTGATCTTCGGGTCTTTTCGGAGGAAGGAATTTTTAGTCGCCGGGAACGAACACGAAATATTACACAGAAAATTGTGAAACATAACTGAGAAGAGCATTTAAAGTAAAACTTGAATGTATGAACAGAATATTTTAAGTATGCATATTTGGCATCTGTGTACGGAGATGTCTCTTAATTGTCGAGGAGAAAGATGGAAGCTCTGAGACAGAAACTCTTTTAAATCGATACAAAATTGTGCGCGATGGGAGAAGAAATATGAAGGACGGGGTGCTATTTCGCCCAGTTACGTTACTGAGCAAGATAGAGGGGCACGGGACGGCTTGCAACGTGTAACATGGCCGAGGCCTTGTCTCTCCCTCCCTCTTGCCGTCCTCTCTACCTTGCGGACGAGCTTTCAAGGTCGGTTACATTCAACTGGAAAATCACTCGCCGAGATACCGTTAGATAGCGCCACGTTACAGTACCCGCGAAACACGTGGTGCGGCGAAAGTCGCGCGATTGTTGCGGAGAGGGGAACCTACTGCAGTGCCATTCATCCAAGAAATATTCCCTAGAATTCTCTAGAATTCTAAGGATAATGTAAAATATGTTAAAATTTCTATATGATGTTGCGAAGAATCAAGGCATCGACCATGTAGTCTGTATAAGGAGACCGAACTCCCGTAATGTTACAGAGTAAGCTGACATTTTCGAGAAATATTTGTTTCGAAAAGAATCACTGGGAGCGCTGTCAACGGACAACTCGATTCGTATTCGTGCGTGTCACATGGTTGTCATATGCGTGAAACGTTCGTGAGAGTTCTGCTAGGTCTAAAGCATTGTCTACATAGAAGTCGTAAAGTCGTAGTCGTAAGAATAGTCGGCTGTGATTGGTCAATTCTTATGTGTCTGACGAAATTGACCAATCGCAGTCAATTATTCTTACGACTACGACTTTACGACTTCTATGTAGACGAGGCTTAAAATGAGAGTCGCAGAGTCGCAGTCGTAAGAATAATCGACTGAGATTTTGTCAGACACATAAGAATTGACCAATCATAGTCGACTATTCTTACGACTACCACTTTACAACTTCTATGTAGACGAGGTTTTCTGCTGGGTCTGAAATAAGAGTCGCAGAGTCGCAGTCGTAAGAATAATCGACTGCGATTGGTCAATTTCGTCAGACATATAAGAATTGACCAATCATAGTCGACTATTCTTACAACTACGACTTTACGACTTCTATGTAGACGAGGCTTTAAGGTCGGTCTACAATAAGGTTGTAAGCAGGTTTTAGCGCAGTAGCAGTGAGTCGTAAGAGACCGACTTCCGGTGTAGTAGGTCGTAACAGTAGTTGTAAGCGAAATGAACCAAATCCATTTCTCACGGCGTACGACCTACGATCTACAGCGAATAGCGAGCAGTCAAGCACAGTAGCCATATTGAAATACGTCTATGACAGCGAGATGAAAACGACGAATGGTGAAACATGTCGAATAAAGAGGAAGCCGGCGTTCAAGATTATAATTTTTGTATGGAGGTCGACGACGAGGTCGACGAAAATCTGTTAGATCAGCGTGAGCTGATTCTGTCCCCACAGGCAGGCTTTTCTCACATCCATCATTCCTCTTTCTTAACCTAAACTCGAAAGCACAACAGCGCCGTTCTCAATTGATTGTAGATGAGCCTAGCCGTAGGAATCGTGTTACGGCTTGCGATCTTAAAACTTACTCACTACTGCTACTGCGCTACAACCTTATTGTAGACCGACCTTTAAGCCTCCGCTACAATGATTCTCGGTTCTGTCTACAATGGTCGTAGTCGTAGTCGCTCGATAAGAATTGACCAATCGCAGTCGATTATTCTTACGACTACGACCATTGCCGTGCGTTCTTTTAGGCATCGGATACAGCAGTTTTTGCAGTAGTTCATTCTTTTAGTCCGACTGCGCAGTCGACTGCACCGCAGATTTCCGTCAGCCGGCAAATCCGATGCGCAGCGGTTGCCAAATCCGATGCCTAAAAAAACGCACCCTTGTAGACAGAACCGGGAATCATTGTAGCGGAGGCTTTAGTGAGAGAGATGAGGAAGTGGATTGTGTATCTCTAAAACTTGTGAAAATTATGAAAGTGAGCGAATTCACAGGTTGAAATTATAAATATTCTAGTATTCATTGACTTTTGTAATTTTCGTAAGTTCCAGAAATCGACCTCCAGATAATAACGGGTTATTACGGCTGTATTTACGAGCCAGTGGGATCAAGATCGGTAAACTCATGAGCGAATCCTTAATCCGTTTGTGCGACGCCAGCGCTACAAGTGGCATTTTTTATTCAATATTTTGCAATAATGTCGGCTTATGTTTGGTAACGTAAAGCCTAGCTCGATCTTCCTATACAGACTCCATGGCATCGACACATAGTACTGGACGAAGTATGCGTTAAAATTTCTTTAATTTTTCGTGTTCCGGGATCTAGAAAGAGAAAAATAGATGTGTGGGCACGGATCTCTCACTCTACTACGTTTACATTGATTGAATTCTTTTGAGGAGAAGGGGAACACTACCGTGCTCGGAATCGCTACTGCCCACACATCTTGTCTGTGATTATTGTTTACACGGCACCCTAAGGCTGGATTCACATGGAGCGTAACCTGCGTATCACCAATCACAGAGTCATTCTGATAGAACTGTTCCAATAATTCCGTTGAAATAGTTCTGTGATTGGTAATACGCAGGTTACGCTTACGCAAGTTACGCTCCATGTAAATCCAGCCTAATCGGGTTTAATAACATCCGTAGTTAAGGGGCTGGCCAATCACAGTCATTCCATTCTTCTGAGGAATAGTTGTGATTAGCCAGTTTTATAACCACAGATGTTATTAAACCCGATTAAAGCCTCAGGCTGGATTCACATGGAGCGTAACTTGCGTAGCGTAACCTGCGTATCACCAATCACAGGGTCATTCTGATAGAACCGTTTCAATAATTCCGTTGAAATAGTTCCGTGATTGGTGATACGCAGGTTACGCTTAGGCTGCGGTCCCATGGACTGATATTTCTCGCGTAACGCGTATCGCGTAACCAATGAATTGCGACGATTGACATTTCCGTTGGAACATTTCAAAAGAATGAACGATATGATTCGTTACGCGATACGCGTTACGCGGAAAAATCAATCCATGTGGCCTTAGCCTTAGGGTGGAGTCCCATAGAGCGGAATACGCGGAAGCGGAATCAGCGGATCGCCAATC
>NW_011967035.1:106600-128172 GCF_000949405.1 Vollenhovia emeryi | reverse complement strand
ACAAGACCGTTTCGACGGAATTTTTGAAAGGGCTCTATCAGAATAATCTTGCGATTGGCGATCCGCTGATTCTGCTTCCGCGTATTCCGCTCCATGGGACTCCACCCTTACGCAAGTTACGCTCCATGTGAATCCAGCCTCATTCAGACTAGACGCGATGAACGACGAGAGACGCACGATTATCCAATCAGCGTACAGGTTTTATGGGAAAGCGTACAGTTTTTCTATAAAGACTGCACGCCCATTGGATATTGCGCGTCGCTCATCGCTCATCGCGTTCAGTCTGAATGAGCCATAAGGGTGCCGTGTAAACATAGTCAGAGACATAGTCATTTTGTTCCTCGAGAATTGATCGTGCATTTATCAGTATTTCTGTACTTTAATTTGATTAATTGTAAAGAATTTTTGATGAAAATAAAAACTGTACTTGGAAAGCACTTTAGTATATTGTCGATAAAACTGAAAATTTCAAGTATGAAAGTGTAGTTGGAGTTATCGACGATTGATATAAATCAACAGTCGGTAAAAACTATTAAAGTGCAATTTGTATTGTCGAATTATGCATATGCATATTTAACATTCGCAGTGAATCATAAATATTATAATTAATAGTCAAACTCTATGATATACACAACACTTTTGTATTTAACTACATGTCAGACATGCATCAGTTTATTACTAACTTACTTCTAAATCATTTCTAAATCTACATAGAGGAAGTAATAAATTGATTAATTACGTTCCAGTAAATTTTACGGAAAAGATTGAAGATATTGCAGAAATACCGCATGCAACAAATGAAATGTGTGTGAAATGTATGTGAAATAGACACAGAGAAGTTAGATATTTGAAAAAAGTGGCATGAAAAGTTACACACGCGAGTGTAATAAAAGAATTTTTCAATTGTTTAAGAATCGATTGTCGATAAGTGTATTTCAATCAACATCGAATAATGAAAAGTGTGAAGATACATGTATTTTCACGCCAAACTTTATATGAGTTCATTGAAGCTATTTGGGAGTTGGGACATCGAATACACATTGAGTAATTAACATATGCACAGATAAAAATTAATTTCTTAATGATTGTGTAGCAATAGTGAAAGTTACTTAAAAGCAAGCATTCCGAGAATGTTACAGAATGAGACAGCGTTAAATCAGTGGCACTCAAATGCCACGAAAGGTCACACGATACAAGTTAGAGAACTCTTCCGCAGGTTACTTATCAAAGATTACGGGCTTTCAAATAGCGAAATCTTTAGGAAACACGACGTAAGTGATTTGTTCGAGCAATAAGAACAAATAAAAGTATTGGTAAATCAAAGAGATATTTTTTAATTAAATATAAAAGGAAAGAGTTATGGAGCAATTAAGTCATTTTGCACTGCTACATTTGCTATTGTTATTGATCTTTTCTATGTTAAAATGTAAAACATATTAAGAAACTGATAGAAAATATAGTGGACATGTTAATTTGTTTAATAACAAAATTTAAAATTATTCCGTGAAATTCTTTTTAGTATAATTCTCAGTAATATTCTTTGAATAAAATCATGTACTGATCTAACAAAAATTATTTTGTAAATATTATATAATAATTTTTAAAGAGAGAAGCAGTATACAGTCTAACCGAATTTGAAATATTTTTTCTTAAAATTTAAACGAACTACTTTCCAATAAACTAACTAACTTCCCCGGTGGAAATATTTTATTGAAAGTATAATAAAATATTGTTGAAATGTATTTTAAAATCTCTCTCAATTAACCTCATTGTATTTCATCAATATTTCAGAAAAAATTCAGTAAAAAATTATTTTTCAACAGTACACTCTAACTTTCCTTATATTTCATAGATTACGTCACATTTCAGGAAACTTGATAGTGATTTATTTTGAGATACATAATTTTTCCACAATTTTTTAACTTCACTTTTCATCGATCTCATAGTACTATTAACAAAATATTTCTATCAGGGTTTCCACAACGCAAAATAACGTAAAAGAGACACTCTAATAACATATAAGTGAACGAAAAATGTCGCTTATTGCTTACAATATCTCTTTTTCACGACGATACTAGAAATTCACATCCACGTTTGCGTACCAAGTAACATTCTACGGTCCACCAGTAATACTATTACAAATACTGCTAACATATCAGAGGATAATTCTTCCAGGAGTTCCAGGATGTCGCCGTTTATTCGCACGTTCTTCTCAACGTGCGTTTAATCGTACGATGAATTCATAATAGCACTGTGCCGAGGAGAAAAAAAACAAGAAAACGGAAAACGGGACCGTGAAATCCAGCTTGAACGCAAACAGGGTGAGTCTCAGAGTCGCCGAAGACGTCGCGTTATTCCCGAGCTACGCCACGCGCCAAACGTGTTCAGGCGTGGTGTTTTTCTCTTTCTAACAGCGCGAATCCCCGGCGCTTACCTTTCTTGATGAGCAAGCTAGTGACCCTCCGTAGCGCCTCGCGAGTGCTGGAGGCGGAGCTGTGCTTACTTTGGCCGAAGTATTTGTTGGGTGTGATGTTCGTAGGTAGGGTCAGCGGCTTTCTCTGGTCCCCGGTGCTCGGCAGCCGTGCGTCGTAGGCGTTGTTCAGCCGCTCGAGGTGCTCGATGGACGCCGGTCGCGGCTGGTTCGCCTTCCTGGTGGGATACCATCCGCGATTCGGCCCTCCCGCCAGCCGGAGTAGCTCGGTGCCGATTATAGCCTGCTCCAGACCGGGATTGTTCCGTCGATAGCTGAAAGCGACGCGAGATTAGCAAAGCATGGATAGATTCCTACACGAACGAGAATTTTCTCTTCAAATTTATCCTGAAAATCATGTAATTGTGTAATCGTGGGACAACACGCTGTTCGAAGAATTTTATGACAGTTTTTCGAAATGTTACCATACGTTTTACTAGTAAATTTTCAAAAAAGCTCTCAAAAAGTTCTTCAAACCGCCATGTTGTCCCACAGTTACATAATTTTCAAACAACACGTATGTATAAAAGACATCTTTAAAACGTTTTTAAGTCGTTTAGATATGTATGTCTTAAAGATGTCTTTTAGACATGCGTGTATGGGAATCGAAATGTATAGAGGAAAGAATTAATAGGCGTCGTCTGTTGGTATGAATTTATTGTCCTCGGAGTAAAATCTGTTTAGTAGAAAATTGATTGTTAAATCGTTTAATCGTCGCGAAAAAAAAAGATTTGCGATCAAATTTGTACGTTGAAAACCTACTATCTCATATTAGAATCCTATCTCATAATAGAGGATTTTCCTCTGTCTCTAAAGCTTTGTGTCCACGATCCAAGAACTGTGTCCAAGTTCTAGTTCCGAGAAATGCGTAGCCAATCACCTTGCAGCTTTTATGGAATAGCTGCAGGTTGATTGGCTACACATTTCTCGAAACTAGAACTTGAACCAAGTTCTTGGATCGTGGACACAAGGCTTAACAGCAATGTATATCTAAGGTAATTATTTAGATTAGGACACCCATCTCCAATAACCTTGGGCTTGACATATATTATAGAGGTCACCCACCTGAGTGACCTGCAAAAGATTTTAGCCTGCGGACGTTGTGTGTTAAAAAGTTATTAAAAAAAAATGTCGACCAATTATATGTAATTTTCAGACACAAATATTAAAAATTTTGAAAAATGTTTTAAACAAAAGTTGTAGATCTTTTTGAAATATACATTTTATGTTCTATTCATTTTTACTGTGCGAGTAATAGTTTTCGAAAACAAATGATGGACTCTAAATCTTATATCTCTCCTCCCATCTCCATCTGTCGTACGTCATGGAAGTACATGCATGGAGACAGTGTGTTCCGCCCCCCCTACGGAGGGGGCTCCACCTCGTTAAAATATAACCCTACCCAAACTATGTCCGAGGTGTGGAGTGGATCTCGCTTCACGTGGAAAGTCGCAAACCCATGTGGAATACAGTACAACGGAAGTACATGCGTGGAGACAGTATGTTCCGCCCCCCTGCGGGGAGGCTCCACTTTGTTAAGATATAACCTAACCCAAACTATGTCTGAGGTGTGGAGTGGATCTCGCTTCATGTGAAAAGTCGCAAATCCATATGGAATCGTCTATGTACTACAAAGCACATGCTTAGATATAGGATTTAGAGTCCATCATTTTTATCGAAAACTGTTACTCGTATAGTAAAAATGAATAGGACATAAAATGTATATTTTAAAGAGATCTACAACTTTTGTTTAAAACATTTTTCAAAATTTTTAATATTTGTGTCTAAAATTACATATAATTGGTCGACATTGTTTTTTTAATAACTTTTTAACACACAACGTCCGCAGGTTAAAATCTTTTGCAGGTCACTCAGGAGGGTGACCTCTATAATATATGTCAAGCCCAAGGTTATCGGAGGTGGGTGTCCTAATCTAAATAATTACCTTGACGTCTACTGTTCTTGATTTTTACGACAAAATGTTCAGGTCTTTTTGTAATTTGTCACTGAAGATGACCCTATATCAGGTCGAAAGTTTGTTGCATCATTGTTCAACTTATAATATACATACATACATATATTCAGCATGTACATTCGGCTTGTATATTCTATTATATTCCTTCATTTTTAAATTTACCGAGCAACCATAATTTGTTCTCACATCGAAGTATTTTGGTCTTGTTCTCCAATCGCTTCTTACGCGATCGAAGAATTCTACAGGAATTCCAAAGATCGGCCAATCATAACAATTGTTCCGACTATTCGGGGACTTTCGATCGCAAAAATATCTTCCCCGATAGCTTTCGGACGAAAACGAAGGGGATGGCGGCGATGCTCACCCGGTAGCTGTGGTGGGTGCGTACCAGCCGGGTTGTCGCCTCGACTGCGTGGGGTTACCGGCGTGCTGCGGCGTTCTGGGGATGTCGCTACCTCTGGCGAACACCGGGGTCTCCGGCAGGGAACACGACGTCTGCATACCGGAACCGGTGCCGGTAACGACGCTGCCGCCGGTACCACCGCCGCCGCTGCTACCCCCGGAGGAGCACGCCTCCGCCGATGGCGAGTGCCTTTTCGTGAATGGTCGCCGGCGGGACGGTCCTGGCAAATCGGTGGGCAGAGTTCTCCGCTCCACGGGCACCTGGGACAAAAGGAAATTTAATTTAATGAGAACGTGCGCTTCAGGGGAGAACAAAATATACCGGGGAACACAATAACATACTAATCTTATTGTTAAATTAATCTCGACGTCAGAATGATAAAATAAAGAGATACCATCGAGATTACCGGAGCCGAGTGTATTCGAGGATGGGAAATTCCGCGGACGGTTGTCTAGAAAAACAGACAATTTAAAAAAAAAATGAGACGCTACATTCCGGCGAGGTGGACGCTGTTATTTTTATCTCGCGGAATAAAAATAACGCTTGCTTAAATTTTGGAAAAAGTTTCTTTTAATTCGTCGGACATTTTTATTTCTAAATAAATTTCTAGTGTTCTTAGAGACAAGTTAAAAGTGAGTTTAATTATTACTAAAATATTTTCGTTCTTTTTTTTAATTATACGATGGTGGAAAAGAAAACGGGAGGTGCCAATTTAAAAAAATATCAGATTCGAAACAATATTGAAAAATGGTAAAGGACTTTACCTTCGTAGAATAGTCGTTTCACGTTACATGAAATTATCACCTTTTCATTTCCAAATAATATAATAGCACAGCAATGCGCGACGGAGGATTTTTTTAAAACAAAAACGAAGCTTATAAAAAAATCTCAAACAAAACCTGTACCATACTTAATTATTCGCGAGATAAACAAAATAAAGAATGATAAAAAGAAAATTATCGAACAATTGTAAGAGGCAATTCTGATGAAAGTCCTAACAGAAAATTCTCCGAGAATTCTTTGCTTTTTAATGGATAACAGTTTTCTGAAAATTTCGAGTTTTCTCATAGACAGAGAACGTTTCGAACGATACTTTTGATCGGAGATTATTAAGGGGATCCTTCAGCCATCTTTTTTACCGACACAGTCAAATATATAGTTTTTTCGCTTGTAATTCTCTTCATTGGCTTTCATGCACAAAATAATACCAGGATAAGTTGCGTACCACATAGTAGGGCATTTTCATACTTAAAACACTCAACTCAGAAGTCAAATAACAAAGAAACTGGTATTTGACACTAGTATTTGACTGTATTGGTAAAGTACTTTACCGAAAACACGGAGATAATTTAGTAGATGCACGGACAATTGATCGTCGTTGGTTACCGAATTCGAATTACCGGTAGATATTTTCTACGAGATGCCGCAATAATTTCCGACCGAAATTATATGAACGCAATGGCACTCGCATAAATGATGATTTTCCAACAGAGCCGCGCGCTACTGATAACGCAGTTTCGAAAAAAAAAGAAAACATAGAGGAGAAAAAGGATTACGAGGGTTGGTCCTTCATCAAGGACGTAAGAATCCGCGGCCGGCTGCGACCGGCAAGACAGATAATTATTGCGCCGTAAATCATTGTTATCGCGCCATTCGAGCACCGCCGGGCGCGGCGATGCTAGAAATTCAGTGGGCGAAAGTTCTCCGCTTCGTCTTGCCTCAACTTTTATTGCAAGACCGCCCGTGGCAATAATTAACAACTAAATGCGCCGCGTTTTCGTCATGAAAAATCTCTGCCCCTTCACGAAGAACGGCAGGCCCATTCAATGACGCGATAATGTATCGTATTTTTATTATAACATGGGCCAGTGTTCTTTGGCGATCACGTTTTCGACAGAGAGAAATTCGATTTGAAGTAAAAAACATTGGGAAAATTTTATTAAGATCCGAAAATTTATGAAAATTTGACTAAACGTTTACGAAAGTGGAGAGTCTTCTGATTCGCTGATGGCTCATTCACCACCAGATTCAGAGTGTTTATGGAGAACATTTGTACATACACGAGCTACAATTGAGTGACTCGGCGATCGTTGATTATAACTGTGACGATTAGACAATTAAGACAGCGAAGATAAAAAGGAGGTGTATCACAACTGGACGGATCAGCCGTGTATCTGATTATATTCAGATCTCCCGGGACTCCTCCTTCCCGTAGTCATATTAAAATTGCCGCGGCCGAGCGCCCGACTTCATCCGGCGCGGTGAAAGCTAGCGGAAGAGACGGCCGGAGAAAAAGGTGGCCAATATCCCTAATGAAAACTTTACGCAGTTCAGCCAAACTTCTTCGTTTCCCTCTTTCCCACTTGCCCTTGTACTCTTTATATAGTTCCTCTATCCTCCCCCTCGTTTTCTTCGTATAATCCAGGAGAATTTCTCTCTTCGTTCGTAGAGTAATATGGTAGTGCCGTTAAAGCAACCTAGACGCGCGAGATTTTCGAATGGAGATACCAAGCCGACCGACGGCGTATAAACTGCGTATTCGGTCTCTTAGGATTTGCCGCCAATGCTTGTTGTACACTAGGCATCACTGATGCCTTCCCACATGAATTTACCCAGACAATATGCAAGTCTAAACGACGTCTTAAAAACGTCTTACTAGAGACGTCTTTAAAATTTCACGAAAAGACGTCCGTAAGACGGAAAAAATGTCTTTAAGACATTGTTAAAAAACGTTCTTATGACGTCTTATAAAGATGCCTTTAAGTCTTAAACATAAAATATATATATTCTTTTATAGTAAGTCAAATTTAATTTTCCCACTCCACTGTTGACCACATTTTCGGAAGGAGCAATTCTTATTACTTTTCGATACCAATGCGGTCTACAAATTTTCATAAAGACCTGAGTTACAAGGATTTAAAACAGAAAAACGCACAGGAGTTTCCTAGGATTTAATGGGTTAAGAAGAATTTCATCGTTTCATTTCGTTATCGCGCGCGTATAAAGAAAACTGAAGAATTCTACGATCAACTCGACTGTATTTTTCTCAATAAGAACATTTTCGATGCTGCAGATTTCAAAATACATCAAAGATAGAGAGAGAGAGAGAGAGAGAGAGAGAGAGAGGGAAATATACGAGAAATAGTACAGCGAAAAATATTGCAAGAAAAGATATAATTTGAAAAAATACTGTGCGGCGAAAATTTAGAGAATTTTTTGTCATAACGTCTTTCTTCTTGCTTCCCAAGTTTTCGATAACATCGGAACTTTGAAATTAGAATCGGGATCATCTTGCCTGCTCATAGAGGAGAGTAACTTGTTCACACGAAAATTTCTTAGCACACTCGCCATGCGTCCGTTCAATTAAAATTTCGGCGTCCGTCGAGTACAAACTTATTCATTTCATTAACATAGGATCGCGTCGAAAGTCCGGCTTCCCCTGGCGCGAGTTTGCGCCCATTTTTATTCGGCTCGAATCGAGCTCTACAAGCGAAAGGAAATCGGTTTGCGACTAGTTCGTACAAGTGAACGAAATCGAATCATTTATTCGCCAGCCGCACCGTCGCGTGTTTCTTTCCTTTTCCAATTAAGCAGTTTTAAGACCTCTCCTCGTTCTCGTTTCATTATTCGGCGCAACGGGGATTGCGAAGCCGCGTTCCCGACAGAAATCCAAATGTTAAGATGAATAAATCGGTTAAATATACAGAGTGTTTCATTTTAATCGCCCTAGGCAAATATCTTGAAAGATATGAAAGATACGGGAAAACGTTTCAGATAATAGATAGAAATCACTTGAGGTTGCTAGTAATAAATAATAATAAGTAAACTTTAATCAACTTTAACTGGCCAGTGTTTAATAAGAAGCAAAATATAATGCGACGTCTTGACCAAGGGGTTTAGGTCTTTATCAAACCATTTCTGAAAGTAATATCCAATAATCGGGATTACAAACTAATCAACTATACGGAACAAATTACAAAATAATCTCAGTGTGCATAAATCATAAAAATTATAAAGGAAATGAGATTAAAATTAATAAATAAATTAAAGATATGGTATGTCATAGCGGATAAAATAATTTAAAAAATTGAAATTAAATGAAAGGCCAGTCAATTATTACCTTAATAAATAATCCAGCCAATGCGATAAGCAGTCGTTTGATAGAAGTCAGGAAGAAAATGAGTCATGATTACAAAATAACAGGTACAGAGTTAAAATATGTACGCAGTCTACAAAGGCCGGAGAATGACTGTCGAGAGTGTTACAAAATAAAAACGTTTAGGTTAAAACAACGAGAAAGGAGAGGGAAATAAATAACTGACAGTCACATCAAAGAATTAACAACAGAATCGCATATAAAGGATTCAGGTTTTCGGTATCTTTTTTCGAATTGATAGTGTTAGAATCCACTTTATGATATGCAGCATTTCGGCAATTTCTTTTTCGTGTGCTTTTCACAATGTAAAATATCTGGCGAAGACCAATTGAAATCATGTCCGAACGATATGCGATGTTTGCGATGTTTACGGTGTTGTATTAATATAAATTTAAATGTTATAATAATAAATGTTCTAATAAATATACTTGAAAAAAAACACATTTCGATTTTATTTTGTTTTCACGGCATTATATTTTTCTATTTTTCAAATAAATATTCTACTGGCTTTCCTACCATTTACAAAATGACTGTGCGTAAAAAAAAAACACCACGAGGTGGTGTTAGTTTTTCTCATATTAATATCCTTTTTTACCAATTGCAAAATATAATATCAACAAGTATTGTACGAACGCATAAAATGTACTTATTGTCCTACTCGACAAATTGTAAATTAATCTAGGAGTTTAATAAAAAAAGAGAGAGATATATGTTTTGTGCTTACGTTTTGTGCATCGATATAAATTTAAATATAATATAAATATATACATTAATCATCTCTCTCTCTCTCTCTCTCTCTCCCTTTTTATAAAAATTTTCCGCACTGTAACTTGTCTTTCATCCCTCCTCATTCTTTTGCCGAAGAATAGCCGAAGTTACTTGTCGTCCATTTACTCGAGGTAACTTGTCGAGTGAAGTTTCGCTGATGTAAAGAACGTACACGAGCACGCGTCGCGTGCGAAAGGATTGATAGAATAGTAGTCTCGCATGAAATTATCTTTATATATAAAATTGTAACATAGACATAATATGTATGTAGAAATTAAATTCATATAAAACAGTTGCAACGCTCGATTTTAACAGTTTCTTCGATCAACACACGGCGAGACCAAATGTGTACGATTAAAATCTAGCAGTAAGAGAAGCACCAAATTATTTTCGCGTTATTTAGAGGTTCGGATTCAAAGGATTATGGAGAATCGGGCTTTAACGGTATAAGCAAACAGCGAAATCGTGTTGCGTCTTATAGAAGAGGCGATCAGCCCGGAGATTCTCGTCCTCGTTCTCGAAATACGTCTCTCGATTCTCATAACGCGATTGAAGGGTATACTCGATCGCAGGGATAATACGAGACGAGTGGGGTAAAACGAGAGGAGAGGGAATCAGTTCGTTCCCTCCTCTCTTCTTTTCATCTTTCGAACTGGGATCCTTTTCAAGCTTGCATAAAATATTCGCTTTCTTCCAATACACGGCGGGATATAACGCAGAAATAATTTGACTCTGCCGGTGAATCTATGCATAATCGATCCGACGGAGGTCTGGCCTGATAGTCTATCTTCTTAGAAAAGTACTGGGACACACGCCTGTGCGTGAGAAAATCCGTAATATATTTCTCGCAACTTTTTAATTTTCCACATCGAGTGTATATCTATATGGGTTTACAGGGACCGTGCGCTAGCGAAGGCTTGGAAGGTTTCGCGAATGGATTTTACTTTAATAGAATTTTAAGTCGATACTTAGTTTTCGAAGTTGAATATCTCGGCAATTAAGCCGCGAATTAAAATTCTGCTCGAGCAGTTTACCCAAGATTAATTGGGAAATGAGGATCAGCTGTTGATCATTATTCTCCTTTAATGACTCGGACTTATCAAACGGAAAAATTTATACGGTTAAAAAAGACTTAACGTTCGC
Source organism: Vollenhovia emeryi (assembly GCF_000949405.1). Classification (NCBI taxonomy): domain Eukaryota; kingdom Metazoa; phylum Arthropoda; class Insecta; order Hymenoptera; family Formicidae; genus Vollenhovia; species Vollenhovia emeryi. The sequence goes on along the minus strand of NW_011967035.1, from coordinate 117,257 downwards.
TTATGGAAGGAGCGGGACTTTACGCGGTAATACAAGAAAAAATGTAGTTTGCAATATTGGAGCTCGCGCAGAGATTGAATCTCATTTCGCGCTGCGACAGGATTACAAGAATACAACGACGTGATCTTTCCGATCGTTCCTCTGCAAAAGAGTCCTCCGCATTGAGACCCTCTACTCGAAAGCTGTATCAGAGATCGGTCAGATTCCGCACTCTTCGAGCTTTTATTCTGAGCTGCGTTCGAGCACTGGTTTTAAGAGCGGATCAGTGAAAAAAAATTGCCAATATTTGCGACCATATTACGACCGAATTTCGTACCACCGCGGCTCGCCCTCGGTTCTTTTCCCCCTGCGTTTTTTTTTACAACAAACGTCCAATTCCAATCGACCCCTCCACCAGGGGTGCACAATACTAACAGTCCCTTAGATTTCCCTGGCGGGGAAAAAAAGGGGGAGAGGGCGCCGCCTAAGAGCCTGTAATATTACTTGATATTCCTTTTCAATTAAGATCGTTTCGATAAAGTTTAATTTTTGCCATATAAAGTACGAATTTGTTGTAGAGATATGTCGGTGCCTTTTCTGGTTTTATTGGGGTATCGGTGGCCGGGAATATCAAGGAAAATCAACCTAGAGTTTGGAAACTTCGCTATCCACCACCGAATCGCGTTTCTAGCTCGACGCCACTCGTGGATTATTGCACCGGAAAAAAACGTCCGTTCCAGCAATGAACGTCCGTCATTTCGATGATTGAGCACACGGCGATACCGCAGGAGGACCTTTCGCGATGACGTATCGGCTCGTTCGGGGAATCAAATGGAATTTCACTGGAGCTTCAGCGGCTTCGTATTTTCACACACGAATCCCGAATGCGCGCGCGCGGGATTTAATCGATTACAAGAATGTTTAATTCTTTCAACTTTTAAATCCATTTCGGACGGTAGCCATTTCGATTGATAAACTGAGAATTTTCTGTAGAAAGAGACATTTTTTATTTTGCGATTCTCTCCATATAAAATTATTACACAATAACAAAAACAAATTTTTGCGCAACGCAAAGATCTCACAGCTGTTATTTTTACGTGGATTATATCGCTTTTTTATCTTCAGTTTTACCATCGTACGTGCAAAAAATATTTCTCTTCTTTCTCTCTTTTGTCCTCTCTCTCTCTCTCTCTCTCTCTCTCTCTCTCTCTCTCTCTCTCTCTCTCTCTCTCCTCTGTGTTTCTTTTTTTATAACATATCGAAATCTTTCGCTTTCACGGTAACGTGATCTCTATGGATAAACGTAAAATAAAAGAGACAAACGGATGGTATTCAAAATGTTGCTGCAATGTTCGCGACGAAAAATTGCAGGACGATGATCGATCGTGGAGGCAAAAGAATTTTAAATGTCGGGAAAGGAATAAATCTGTTTGACATGTATTTGACGTTGAAGGGCGGGGGAGCAAGTTAGAAGATATGTTGTCGCGAGGTACACAGAAAAGAATATGTTTAGTTTCAATGTGAAAATCTTGAAGTGAGATTATGTTGCGTCAAAGGAAGAAAAACTTACTTGATTGAAGCAATTTTATATAATTCAATCGAGAAAAATATATGCTTTTAAAAAATATTATTTAAGAATAATTTTCTTTGAATGGAAAAGGAACCAATATACCGGATAGAAAATAATATATGTATTCTTGAAGTGACAATTATGGTATTTAAATAGTTGGAATGCAAGATTATTTAATACTTGAAGATTATAGATTGTTGCGTATATACGAAACAATAAACGCGTTAATTTGAGTATACAAGGTGTCCCAGGAAAAAGGGTCCAATATTCTAGGACGTGTAGTATCCGTCATTTTAAGCAAAAATGTTCATATTAATATATGTCCCATTCCCCACTGTGTCCGAGATACAGCTACCTGAATATCTCGTGTATTTACTTCTTTTCTGTACACTTCACCCTTCGTCCAACCTCATAAACGTTTGCGGGGATTTACTCTTACACGTCCGTCGACTGTTGTGCCGATAACATTGTAGAAATGTTCAAAGTGCCTCGTATATTCACAAATGTCGAACGAGCATGTTCACACGAGAGTTGCAAAATGCATTGTTGTTAACGGTGGAATTTTTGGAAAATTTATTATGATCTGTAAAAATGTATCGCTCGAACGATAAATATTAGAAATAGTACGTAGCATTTCTCTCTTGTCAGTAATTTTGCGACTGTACATTCAAATGGCTCGATCTCGGAAACACTGGAGAACGGGACATACCTGTATATTCATATGAACGTTTTTGCTTAAAATAATCGATACCATCACTTCCCAAAATATTGACCTTTTCTCCTGGAACAGCCTGTATAAGAGTTGATCTGACACTTATTTTTTCTGTGTACTACAGGTAATGTCTGTCTTGGATTTGAAAAACAATTATTTTTTGTTATCCTATGCAGACAGATATCAGATATTGTAACTAATGTCATACCAGTCTCACATTGAAGCCATATACCATTCAGATCCGGGCAGGGGTATAGTTGATGAAATCACGAGGCAGAACTATCTTTATATTCCATTTCTCCAATTGTAATAGATCAACATGTTTGAATCATCCTTTTCTCATTCTTTTCCTCGTACAATATATACGATCAACGGTTTATTTTAAATAAGCTCTTTTCGGATTTCAATTGTACTTAAAAAATCAACTTTTTACAACTTTAATTCTTCTTGCCACCTTCTCCGTTAATTTTGGATACTGTGTATCAAAGTGCACACACGATTCATGAATACGGCGACGGATTGGCGACAGAGGCACTCGTCGCGCTCGCACGTACCCCCCTCGAATGACGCAGTCGCGCGCGTGCGTGCACGCGCGGTTGCCCTCGCTCGGGCTCGCCGTTACTTTTCATTATGCACAATGCGGATAGACGCGGACATTTTATTTATCGTAGGAATACGGGTCCACCATTCACCGGCGTCCCTTTCTGGCTCCGTCTCCCCCTCCCCTCCTCCGGAAAGGGCCATCCCTCTTTTATCCACTCGCAGCCACGCGACGGGTCCACGGGAAGGCCAAGACAATGGCCGCACGCGACACGCAACGGCGGAAAGGACAGCTCGACTCTCCGCGTTTCATTCCCCGCTTTTTCTAAGGGGGGGCCCTGTCGCAGGGGAGAGGACCCGACGCATTCGAAGAGATCAGGTCGCGAACCAGGGGAAGCCGCATTGTCTCGCGATGCACACACTGATGACTGTGTAATCAAGGCATCGGTGTATCCGATGACTTATACGGCATCGTCGATCGTTGTAATCCGATTTGTAATCGTGGATTAACGCGATAATCGGTCACTTTCAATTACACTCGCGAAAAGATTTCCGGATCCAATGCTACTACACTTTGGTCCATCATAAAACAAGATCGATATAGCGACAATCATATTTACTGTAGAGAACGGAAGATTTTAATCTGAAAATGCTTAAATCTAGAATAAAATGGTGTCGGTGCGTGCGTTATATTGTAACACATCGAGAGAAGATTTATTTTAATTATGGACAAGGACATAGCTTTAGTTACTTTATATTGCGTTTCATGGATATTGCTCTCCAATCGACGATTGTATTGTATACCGACACTATTTTATCTAATGTCTAATTAGTTTTTTTTACATTTTTCTTTTCTATACTGATGAAAACTTTGTAACAGTCACAAGTTCGTTTCTTTAAATGATTTCTCAAATACAATTTTTCATTTTATCACCTTATATAGGCTGGTCATTATTGGCTCTTTTGTTTATTTGATTACACTTGTTAGTGTACATTTTTTTATAAAATTTCAAAATCCTAAGGTTCTTCGAAATGCCACGTTGTCCCACAATTACATGATTTTCAGTAATTTGATTTTTGAAATTTTAAAAGAAAATTCTCTCCGTAATATATAATCTTCAATTTATATAGGGTGAGTTTTATTTCGTAAACAAGTTTTTTACCATGACTAGAAACGATAAAAGGCGCGCTTCGCGCGCGCAGTTTGTGGTCAAGCATTGTATATTTTTAAGAATTTGTATACACGCGAAGAAATAATTGTATGCGCAACGTCAATTTAAAATAAAAAGTAATTTGTCACTCACTGATACGGTTCGCAACAGCAAAGTTGTACATCGCTAACTATACATGTTAAACTGTAACAATACAAAAATGTATACGATTATTATAGACTAATTATGTAAAATCCAGACTATTGTATTAAATATACTTTATATTTAATATTTTTGAAAATGGGTATTTATTAAAATAATTATATAGAATACTGAAAGTCTTCCGTTCAAATATGAACTCACAAAATTTTATACGTATGGTTTTGTCTCTAACACTTATTCGAATCCACGTTCGAATCATTTGAATAAATAAAATAAAAGCACAGAACAGATTTTGCACAATTAGCAGATAACAAAAATGTAAGACACTTACCTTACGATTTCTCTGCCGTTGTCCGATGCCGCCTAGGCCTGCTCCTCCTCTCAGATTTTCTTGTTGCACTTACACTCACTCGCGAAAATCGATCGCGCGAAATTTCGGACACTCCCGTACGCAATGTAAAATACCGTGAAATGCAGTAAGCTACGTTCTTTACTTCCTGCCCGTTCGAGTTGCGAAGAACGACAGAGCGAATTACAGCGCGAACGCCGAAGTCGCACAAATATCTCTCTCTCTTCCCGAAAATGGAACAGATTACACGAAATCGATAGATAGTTAAAAGCGCGGTGCGTAAACGAGATGTAACCGCGACAACGTACCACGGTTTACTTTCATATTTTAGATGAGTTAGTCTCGTAAAATATCCATTGTACACGTTAATAAAGAGCCGTCGCCTCAACGCGCAATTAGTTTCTCATTACAAATTCTAGAAACTTAATAATTAATCTAGTAGTTACTTGTCACTGATAAAGGAGTCCAAATCAATAGCGTTTTATCCTTACATTCTTCACGATCGAGTCTTGGAAACGGACAACGCAAAAACAATACCACGCACGGAACGACTCGCGCCACTGCTTGCCGGCTTGACGTTCGGCGAGCGAGTGAGAGCGTGGCGACCTTCAGGTACAATGATGGTACGCAAAAACATTGTACGTCACCGCGCCGAGTGAAAAACAACAAAAAAACGTTGAGAATTCGTTGGCCCATGTACGTAATGGAAAATTCCGTACTTATCACTCGTTCGCCGAACGTCGAGCCGGCAGGCAGCAGCGAGAGTTGTTCCGTGCGTGATATTATTTTTACGTTACCGGTTTCCAAGACTCGATCGCGAAGAATGTAGGGATAAAACGCTATTGATTTGTACACCTTTATCAGTGACAAGTAACGTTACTCGATTAATTATTAAGATTCTAAAACTTGTAATGAGAAACGAATTGCATATTGAAGCGACGGCTCTTTATCAACATATAGATATTTCACGAGACCAACTCGTCTAAAACATGAATGTAAACCGTGGTACTTTGTCGCGGTTACATCTCGTTTACGCACCGCGCTTTTAACTATCTATCGATTCCGTGTAATCTGTTCCATTTTCGGGGAGAGAAATTTGTGCGACTTCGGCGTTCACGGCGTAATTCGCTCTGTCGTTCTTCGTAATTCGAACGGGCAGGAAGTAAAGAACGTCGCTTACTGCATTTCACGGTATTTTACATCGCGTACGGGAGTGTCCGAAATTTCGCGAATGAGTGCTGTGAGTGTAAGTGCAACAAGAAAATCTGAGAGGAGGAGCAGGCCTAAGCGGCATCGGGCAACGGCAGAGAAATCGTAAGGTAAGTGTCTTATATTTTTGTTATTTGCTACTTGTGCAAAATGAATCATCTGTTCTGTGCTTTTATTTTATTTATTCAAATGATTCCAACGAGCATTCGAATAAGTGTTAGAGACAAAACCATACGTATAAAATTTTGTGAGTTAATATTTAAAAGGAAGACTTTCAGTATTCTATATAATTGTTTTAATAAATACCCATTTTTTAAAATATAAAATATGAAGTATATTTAATACTATAGTTTCGATTTTGCATAATTAGTCTATAATAATCGTATACATTTTTGTATTGTTACAGTTTAACATATATAGTTAGCGATGTACAACTTTACTGTTGCGACTCGTATCAGCGAGTGACATTACTTTTTATTTTTATTTTAAATAAAACTCACCCTGTATATGTTACCCTTACTTCAGTTTTCAATATTATTCGGTAAGTCAATCTTATTTGATTCGAGGGAGGAGAATAGGAATTACTGATTTAATCTTAATCTTGTTTCATCTTTTACTTTTTCACACGAGAAGCTTAAATATGCCAAGAATACGTTCGTCTTGTTATCAGAAATCTTTTCTGAGAGGGTACATCAAGATGTTTTTCTATACTTCTGTACACGGAGAAAAATTTTCTCCTTAAATTTATCTTGAAGACCAAGTAATCGTGGGACATGGTGGCATTTCGAAGAACTTTATAAGAGTTCTTTGAAATTTTACTACACATTTTACTAGTAATTATATTTCGTATACATTTTAATAGTAAAATGTATGGTAAAATTTCAGAAAACTCTCATAAAGTTCTTCGAAATGCCACGTTGTCCCACGATTATGTGATTTTCGGGATAAATTTTAAGAGAAAATTCTATCCGTGTACTTATTCATGTATTATTTTATTTACACACACTTTCGCAGTATCGTATACTTTTTCCGAGTGAGAGAGTACACAAAAATATTGAACTAGAAAAATTCTTTCCCACCGCGAACAATGTCCGGGGAAGACACCACCGTTGCGAAAGTTAATGCGCTGTCCGCCGGAATGATAACGTCGGTGAACGAGCCAACAAAATGAGGGAAGATTAACGCGAAGGTTGCGGAAGGGGACACTTATTTCCCAGAAGCGTAGTACTCGTACGTTTCCCCGTTTCGCGATCCACGGTGAACTCGGGAGAGTCATCTCGTCCGTCCTTTATATTCTCCGTCATCCCGCCTTTGATCTAGTCTCCGGTGCAAAGTATCCCACTCCTTTGCGTCCATTTCCGGTGTCACGGGGAGACGGGTACCGTCCGAGCGATCCTCAAAGTAGATCGATTTGACGATTGGACCGGCGTGCACGATGGAGCGCCTCAAGGATATCGATGCCGACGCGAGCTCTCGTTATTGTTTCAAGGGGATACGCGAAATACCTGACCTGACTTTAGTCCGATAACGTTACACTTTAATTCTTCTCTTCTTATTCTGTCGAATCTTTTAAGGAAGATATTGCTTCCAGGAGAGATCGTTAATTCTATTCATTAAAGTTTTACAGAGAGATTCAATTTTCCCTTATTTTTATCAACTTTACGTATGATACAGAGATGGATCTTTTAAATGTGAAAATGTACGCTAATAAAGTGAAATTAACGCGAGAGAACAGCACAAACCCATACAGTACAGATGGTTGCAGTTACATTGCAGAAACGTTGCAATATTGCAGATTGCAGTGCAATCTTGCAGAGACATTGCAGGGATATAAAATTGCAAACTTTCGATAGCAATGTTGCAAAAATAATGAAAATGCTATATTTTCTATTTAAAAAATGTTTCTAATTACGAGAACTTTATAATGTTATTTTCGTTGATACCAATAATGCGCGAATTATTAAGTACTTGATCAGTGCGATGTTGCTCGCAATCTCCATCTATTGCGAAGCGACATAACCTCCTTAAGTTACTTCGCAAAAGCTTGCTATGCCTTGAAAAAGGCCCGGATGTAATTAGTAAATTCTCTGCTTATGTACAACAAATTATTCCAAAAATATTGCACCGCAACATTGCTATAACGTTGCACTGCAATCTCTCTGAGGGCGGACATTTCAACGTTGCTGCAATCCTCCAGAAACGTTGCAGCAATGTTGCGCAACGTTGCTGCAATATTACAATCTTACAATGTAACAGTTCTGCAATCTTCCTGCAATCTTGCTGTGCTGTGTTGGCTGTTTAGTGGAAAATTAATTGTTGGATCGTGTGGTCGTTGCGAAAAAAGATTTGTGATTAAATTCGGACGTTGAAAACCTACTATCTCATATTAGACTCCTATCTCATAATAGAGGACTTCCCTCTACGTATATTGTATTATTATTTAAGAAGGATCTCGGTTAATATTTGATAAGTATATTAAGTCCAGTGAAAAAAAAACTCGAAAGATAAAGAATGATTATTTCTTTACTTCTAGAGCCTTTTCCGTTTCATTCTGGTTACAATGGCGTCACATCGTACAATTTCGAGAAGACTGAGGTGAAATTCGTAAGAGAGGAATCAACTTCGAACAGATTAACTTTAATTACCGAAATTACTGTTTGAACAAACTCATGTCGAGCTTATTATAGAGACTGAAAAATGTAATACAATGTATACGGACACGTATTTATATATTTATAATAAGATAAATCAACGATGTATAATAAATTATATATTATATAATGGAATCGTGGATATTACCTGCATACACGATTATACGATGCAATTAAAATTAATCATCTCTCCCGCGCAAATTCTGCGATATTGTCAATTATCCTAGTTTAGCCAAAATGTCGAATTCAACATGTTATCGGCGCGCGAAATAAATCTGTACGGATACGCGGGTTTTCCGGCGCAATTCTCCCCGCGTCATCGACCCTCCATCGACGGCCGTGCAACCTATGCCAGGTGAACGTTGCACTTAATATGGAAATTCCTTCGGGACACAATGGAAACACATCGTACCATTTTATTACGGCAATATGAGAAATTGCAGCCAGCTGGCTTATTGCGAAAGGTGCTTCTCGTTCCCTCCGCATATTTACTTCATGTTTCTCTTATACGCATCTCTTCTTTCTTCCGCGAGCGCGTTAGACACCATCCGAGCATTCTGAGCTCTCGTGTGACAGCGAGTGTTTAATAAAATCATTTATCATTTAATGAAAAATTATTCTTTAAATTATTGTACGTTGTTAATTGTAAAAAGTGAATTGCATATTCTCAATAATATGCACAGAGTATCCAATGCATAATTTTACGTATGGAGCTGTACTTTTAAAACAATTTGACAGAGGATAGAAAATAATATATCGAGGTAATATTAATGGTCCCAGATAACCAGTATGAGCATAAGTTCCTTTCGTATTGTTAATAAAAATGTTAGCATCTTGCTATGCTTCCATGTTGTCTATTGTACTGTCTTAAACTGTTTTAAAGATGATTTTTGAGCGTTTTTATAAGTTTAATTGCAAATAGAAAGTTACGCGCTACAACACCGCACCTGATTGTTTATACGAATGTATACAGTTTATTATTTTATTTATATATCTTTCTTCCTCTCACAGGATTTTGGAACCGCACGAGATTTTAAAAAGTGCTATACGTTAAAAGTTGTATTAGCAAAATAGTATTAATGCATTCGAAAAGAGGAGAAAGTAAAATTGCGAATTCTATCACTTCAGAGACTCTACGTTAAGAAGAAATAAAAGAAATGCAAGTGTTCAGAAAAAGAAGCATTTACAACGATTTTGAACAATATTAGAAAGAGTCACAGACACTGGAAACATTTGGAAACGTTGTCAATTACAAGTTACAAGTATTATTAATAAATTTTGTTCAATAAGCTAAATACACGATAGATTCTTGCTTATCGGTTTATTTGGCAAGAAAATAAATCATACCTAAAAGTGCAGAGCCATATTAAAAAAAAAGACAGAATCGCAAGTGCAAAAGTAATTTATGATATTATTCAAGGGAAGGGCACAGCGATGGAATTTCAAATTTATTCTCGCCTGAGTGCGTAAGAGGATTATCCTTGAGCATCAACGAGCAAACTCAGCCATCGTTATTGTTTGATAAAGAACAGGTTTCCGAGTTTCTAAGTAATTTCAAAGTTCCGCCGCAAATTCTGATCCGTCACCAATTTGTAATGCTGACGAGACGTCGAATCGTTAAGAAGAGAGAAGGATAAAACGTTATTTCGCCTAGCCGTGAGTTTTTCCAATTCCGTAAATAATTATTTGTGAAGAATATTGGAGAGTAAGAAAAAGATCGAGTAAAAAAGGTACCTCTAAATATTCCAGTTTCAGTAAAAGCAATAAAAAGTAATGTATCTATTTGCGTACTGTATTTATTAAGATTATCTAAGAGTTTGTAGGTACGCAGAGAAAAGATAATAGCTTTCTTCCGTGAAAGCTGCAATTCCCCGTGGCACCATTTACTAATCTCTTTATTCTCCCCGTCTCGCGTCGCGAAGCGTTTTAGATGCATCTATTATAAAGCAAATCATTTAGCAAAAAATTATTTTCTAAATTATTACATGTTGTTAATTGTAAAAATTGAATTTTACCTATGGATGGAGCTGTACGTTTAAAACAATTGGACAGAGAATAGAAAATAATATATCGAGGAAATATTAAATGGTTTTAAATACTTCGCGTTCCTAAGTTATTTTTACTGTCCTTCTTTATCGGAATGTTCCTGTCCGTGCTTACTAAAAGCTCTATCGTGTAGACATCAGTCATCTTTTACAGATATCTAATCGCATCTTGCAGTCAATTCCCGTACATGACGCCATCAGTATGAAATCATGCCGTTTACAAGAAGAAAAATAGATGACGTTCAGTTTTGTTGTGTAATCGGAATCGCAAGAAATTGTGAAGTTCCAG
>NW_011967035.1:96504-103275 GCF_000949405.1 Vollenhovia emeryi | reverse complement strand
GTTTCAGAAATATTTCCGACGCATTTCAGAAATATTTCCAAAGCATTTCTGAAGTATTTCTGAAGAATTTCAAAAATATTTCCGACGCATTTCAGAAATATTTCCGAAGCATTTAAGAGATATTTCTGAAGCATTTCAGAAATATTTCAGAAACATTTATGATATCTCAGCTTCGCGGACATTTCATGTATCTGAAACATGTCTGAAATATGCCTGAAATATTTTTTTGAAAGGTTTCATATTTCATTGACAGCTTTTTGAGAGCTTTCTGAAATATTTCGATGCTGTGTGGGGTACGTTTTTCTAAACTGAATAATTGGATCTTATTCCTTTGCGCATTAACTTGGCTAAAATGGACAGCCGATACTTTTTAGAATTTGACTTACTCGTATTATTTCTTTCACGTGACTCCAACATCCTTTTATCCGCCGGTACAGATAAAGTACTTCCAGCAAAGAGATGCAGAACGTAATTTCTCAATCGCAATAAGATATTCAAGTAAAAAATATCTTAATAAATGGATTGGTGGCTACGAGAATACATTGGCCACCAGAATCCCCTGATTTGACTTTTTTCTTTGAAGATTAAAAACAAATAGGGTGTGTTTGCACATATCCGATTCGCAATATTCAAGAAAAAGTAGCGAATCGTCAATAACATCCAAAATAACAAAAGCGACTAAACAATCAAATAAAAACAAGTTATCCGAACTGTAAAATAAAAAATATCTGAAGGGCACACACAGTATTACTGTATGTTATTTCGCCGCGTACAAATTCTTATACGAGACGTATGCGAGACGAAGTAAGAAAAGCACGACTGTTAATTCCCGTCGGGAGACCAAAGGTCTACGTTACGTCCACGGTTGAATATTTCACGCAAACTCACCTCTCGCCTGGAATTACTGGTGGTCGGTGTGCGTCTTCCCCTGGCAAAGCCGGCATCCATGGACCTGGTGTTCAAGGAAGCCTGCTCTTTCGGGTCGATGACCGGCGGAACACGATGGGGTGGCACCCTCGGCCTGTACTCCACGGTCCGGCTGCTGCTGTGACTCTTGGACTTCGGTGGCGTCATCGCGGCGCTCTGGCCAACGTCCGAGCAGCTCTCCTCGTCAGCTTCCTCAACGGGCGAGGGCGGCAACGGCGGGAACTCCATCACGTCGACGCTCACCTGCCAAGGTACAGCGAACTGCAGTTGAGAAGTGGAGAGGACCTCGAAGGCAGTCCGAGATCAAGAGGGACATCTTGTTAGTTTCACTCGAATAGATTCGTTCCACACGGAAACTCGTACTTACGAAGTAATTATGGAACGCGTGGATTTTATTCTGTCTTCGAAAAGAGAAATAAGCGTGAAGTCAATCTAAGCACCTTAGCCATTAATCTAGACTGCAAACTTCACAGTGATGTTTTATTAAAACAAAAAATAAAATCGTATTTTGCGCGCAAAACAAAAACGACGACGACAGAGAACAATTATCCTCGTTCTTGCGCTTGAAAAGTCCTCTTTTGTTGAACAGTATTATTGCTTTCTATTAAGTGTTCGACATGTGGTAGGAATGATGATTGGTATATCGTTTTTTATTTGGTAACACAGTTGTTTCCAAATTAAACTCTCCATGGAAAACCTTATGTCTAAAATGGCTACCATATTGCTCTAATTTTGAATAATATTTGTCTCAGTTCACGTTTCTCTCTTCTTAATGTTTTACGAACAACTTTAACCGTACATTATAATTTTATGTTAAGTTATAATCACGAGAGTATGTTTAGTAATAAATGAAATCATATAAAATTGTGAATTTTAAGACAATAATGTGAGCAATCGATTATACATTTTGCGTGACAGATTATCGTGTCAATAACCAAATACTTAGCCGCGTAATGTCTCCATGCGGAATGTTTCCAAATTGAAAATTTAATCTCGCACAGCTTTTGTAAGCATCAAAATGTGTAAGATAATCCGTTGTTTTCACATCACTTAATAGGGACAAGCAAATCGCTTGCTCTAGCAACCCCGAAAATCGCTTCTATCTCTGGCAGAATTGATTTTTCGAGCGATATTCGTTCAGCATTTTTCACTCGATCTAGTGAGCACTGCTATCTACTCTGTAAGTATTGAACCTCTTTTTCATAACGTCCTGTATATGACTTGACGAACAATATTGCGAGATATGCGTAGTCGAGATTTAATTTCAAGTCGACACAGGCAGCTTCACTCTCTAAAGAGTTGGTGGATGTAAATTTTCAATAAAAACTAGCTCGGCTCAAAACCTGTTAACCGATGAAGAACCCTCGTCGAGATACACGTATAAATGGCCATTTACTTCAATGGCTATTCAACAGAGCCTGTGAAATTTTTTTACCGAAGAAATGGATCAACAGGAGGTAATTCACAGCTCTGTATTCGAGAGGTGCTTTCTACAGATCGGCTGTTTGCCACTTTTTAAATCAAAATGCGGACGTGGAGGATCCTAAAGCCGTCTGTTTTATCGATATTCTTTGTTAGAAGCAATCTTTCAATTGGTTTTATAGAAATGCTAAACTCTTTTACGGAATTAAAGTACGCAGCAAAATCTAAACTATGTTGGTCGATTTTATATAAAAAACGAAAAAAATTAAAAATTGTACTAATTTTTGGTACACTTGACGACAATATTTGCTTGATAGAGAATTCTATAATAAATACATATACATATATACAAAATGAGACTAGCATATTCTAGGGACAACATATAAGAACAATATCGTGCAATTAGAACTAAGATTAAATAATGTAGAAAAAAGTTTTACTTCTAATAAATGCAAGTCCAGAAGAAGAGAAAAAGAGCAGTATGGCGTGTAGAAATAGTTGCAAGCTTATCAGTAAAGCCATGGTATTGACGATGCTAGAATTTGAACCAAAATATCTTTTGGATACCAAAATCTCGGTCTGAGCAATGTGTAGTTAATAAAATTTCAGCTTTTTTGTAAAAATTGCAAATTGACTAGCTATAAATTTTTGGACCGAATTCTCGGCCCTCCAACTTTTTCTTTACTGCTGACGAAAATACCGGTCTGAGGTGACCTCTAAAGTAGAACTTGGAATTAAAAATGTCGATAAATAATTCCTATCTTATCGACACTGATCGAGTTCACCAGCGACTTTAGGTCACTTTAGGATCCCCTTATCGTAGCCGACTCACTGACTTTAGAAAGATTAAAATGTCAGGTAATTACTTAAAACGTTTCGGACAAGAACTGAGTACAGGTCAAAGATATTAATAGATCCAACATCGGATGTTACACGTTACGCGATCAAAAATTAAACTCTCTCGCTGGAGTTAATTACGCGGGAATCAGTAAAGACGGATCTGCGTGCGGGAAGCGGGCCGCACGCGCGGTGGTTACCTCAGTATCACCACATTTCACGACGAAAAATGCGGTCGTAGCGCGGCATCACTAATGGAATCCTATATTATAGAGGTAATACTACCAATTTATAGACGGGGCGGCCGGCCCGCTCCGGTCTCAGCTGCTCGGCGCCTTTTCACCATCGCGGCGCGCGCCCACCACGGCCGTGTATCTCCTTCCTTGCATTTTTCACGACATCGCAGATGCACCGCGGTATCCCTTACTGCGGAAGCGGGACTCTCTATTTCTGCTTCGTTACGATAGTCTACCGAACCATCGAGTAAGATACTAATTGTAAGTATCCCTCTGAAGTCGCGCTGCTAGCGTATTCCTACGTTATTTGGTAAAATCACCGACATATACAGGGTGTCCCGTAGTGTTCTATCAAAATTATCTTGGGGCGGTAAAATGGATTGAAATAAACAAAAGTCCCATACCATATTGCAATATTTGCAATAATAACTCAGATATTGAATATTGAAGTCGGGAAAATAAAAGTGCGCCGAGACGGCACAGGGAAAGTTCCTATCCCGCTCGAACTATGGCACGACCCACTGTTTCTAGCATTGATTGGCGGCGCGCTCTTCCCCTGTCCTCACTATTCTTCACAGAGGAAGGATAGCGCGCCGCCAGCCAATGCTAGAAACAGTGGGCGATGCTATGGCTCGAGCGGATTAGGAACTTTGCCTGTGCCGTCTCGGCGCGCTTTTATTTGCCCGACTTCAATATTCAATATCTAAGTTACTATTGCAAATATTGCAATATGGTATGGGACTTTTTTGTTCATTTCAATCGGTTCTACCTTCCCAATATAATTTTGATAAAACACTACGGGACACCCTGTAGAATGAACTGAGCGTTGCCGGCACGTGCTATAGAGAAAGAGAGAAACGTACCTATGTCTGTCTCTCTCGCTAGCATCTCATTGGTATTTTTTGTTCTTCTACTACCAACAACTACAAATGGGAGGCTAGCAAGAGAGACAAACATAGGCCCACTGTGTTCTCTCTCTCTCTCTAGCATGTATCGGTTTGTTCCGCGCCACGCTCAGTCCATTCTATTAAGGTCGATGGATAAAACAGAGTAGGTAAGCGAGAAGAGCATTGAGTATGGGCCTCGGTATGAGAAAAGCTCAGTAGGAAGAGCAGTCGCCTGGCAAGGAAGGTCCCAGGTTCTCGAGTCCTAGTCTATTCCTCGCCCATTATTTTTCTCGCTCAAAAGCTGTTACCTTGTTACACGGCACGTCTTATTATTGTTAGTGCCTATCTCTATTTATTATTAGGGACCGAGCACGCTCCTACCTGGAATTCCGGATTCTTCGAGTCCTCCAGAATAGCGTCGATCACGTTCTCGATCTGCTTCTGATCGTTCTTGTGGTTCTCGATACCATTCTGGCGTAGCCGCCTGCCGGACGAGTAGACGACGTCGCTGGCGCCGTTGAGTTTCCTCCGGTCCGCGAAGTCCGCGTCTGAGCTGGCCTTGGACGTTTCGGAGTCGGAGCTGTATTGCTGTTGCTGCTGCCTGCTGCGCGACCTGCCGTCGTAAGGACTGCCGTCAATCGTCACGGGTTTCCGACCGTCGTGGACCGGCGGGAAATCGCTCTCGAAGCTATTTCGTTTCGAGCTCTGCTTCAGGTCGCCGTTTCGCCAGCGTTTACTCTCGCAGTAAGACTCGCTGTTCTTCACGTTCTCGATCTCCTTAATCGCGTCGCTCACCTTCTCCAGCTGCCGACGATTCTCCTTGAGCGCCTTCTTCACGATCTGATCCTCTATCAGCAGGTTCACCGGGATCTTAGAGGCCAGTCGCTCGTCGCTCACAGCGCACGCGAGTTTCTTCTTCGTCGTCACCTCGGCGAGCGCGCTATTCACCGACGACCTGCCGACATCTAGATCCGCCAAGTTAGGCGCCGTCGGGATACCGTTGCAGTTTCTCGATCGGTCCAGGCGGTAACCAATTTCGTCTTCGATCGGCGAAGGTGGTAGCCGAGGTAGGTCGAGGTTGTCGCGCTCCTTGTCCTTGTCCGAGATGTCAGACGCCTCCTCCTCCTCCACGGTAATCTCCAGCTGGGCCCGACTGCCGGCGTCGTTGTTGATCGCCGGCATTGACACGACCCGGATGAGATCCGGCGGTGGCACTGGCAGCGCGAATTCCGCCGGTGGCTCGTCCAGGCCCTCCAACTTGCCCTCCTTCAGCAGGCTCTTGATGTTGTCGAAGGTACTCGAGTATCGTTTCACGTCCGACAATCGGCTCCCTTCCTCGCTCCCGTTCTCAAAGGACAGACTCTTGGTCTTGGTCGGTGTTTTCGGTAGAACTTTGCGCTCCTTCTTGCGACCGCGCCGTATAACGTAGGTGCCGTTTTTCGTAAGCTCCTGTGGCCGTATCTGATCCAGATCGTTCGTGGACGAGTCCGAGTACGGTGAGATCAGATCGTCGTCGGTCGTCGACAGTCGCTGATCCTGCCAGTCGTCGAAATCGCGCAGCTTCGATGCGGAACCTACACCTGGAATATAATCAACCGTATCTCGTTCGTATCCTGCCTTTCTTCCTTCCTGCTTCCCGCTGTTCGTTTTCACACACACACACACACACACACACACACACACACACAAACCAGCAGATAGAATATACCTAATCTATACTAATATTATAAAAAGAAAAGGTTTGTCAGTTTGTTTGTTTGTCCTCGATGATCTCTTAAACTAATGAACTGATTGACTTGACATTTTAACACAAGTTTTAATTTAAAAAAACAACAATAAGTATAATTACTAGTGAAATGTATGGTAAAATAAAATAAAAAACTCGTAAAATTCTTTGAAATACCGTGTTGTCCCACGATTACAAACTTTTCAGAACAAATTTGAAAAGAAAATTTTCTCCGTGTGACAAATTTCTCTCCAAGATTAAGGGAATCCTTCAGCCATCTTTTTTTACCGACACAGCCAAATATAGTTTTTGCGCTTGTAATTATTTTTATTAGCTTTTATGCATAAAATAACACCAGGATAAGTTGCGGACCGCACAGCAGAATATTTTCGTACTTAAAACATTCAGTTCAGAAGTCTAATAAAAACAATGTTGGTATTTGAAATTTTCAATTCGTAGTTGTAACTAAATTTGAAATTGGCTTTATATAATTGCAAAATTCTTCCACATGATTAAAGTACGCGTAAAGACAAAACCAAGAACAGTCATCTTTATATAAAAAAACGAAGAAAAATTAAAACTATCACTTTATAAATGATTGAGGTCAGCAATTGCTGATAGTTTTAATTTTTATACGGGTGTTTCAGGGTAAAGTGTCCTAACTTAAAATATGAACTTAGGACCTCAAAACAAGAAAAAACTTTCCTCTGGAGACATGTCCGTAAACGCTTTGTTT
>NW_011967035.1:79117-94432 GCF_000949405.1 Vollenhovia emeryi | reverse complement strand
ACCCTGTATAAAGATGACTGTTTTTGGTTTTGTCTTTACGCGTACTTTAATTGTGTGGAAGAATTTTGCAATTTTATAAAGCCAATTTCAAATTTAGTTAAAACTACGAATTGAAAATTTCAAATACCAACATCTTTTTTTATTAAACTTCTGAACTGAATGTTTTAAGTATGAAAATGTTCTGCTATGCGGTCCGCAACTTATCCTGGTATTATTTTGTGCATGAAAGCTAATAAAAAGAATTAGAAGCGCAAAAACTATATTTGACTGTGTCGGTAAAAAAGATGCTGAGGGATCCTCTTAAAAGTTTTAAAAACTGTACTTTATTTTAAACACGCTGAAATGTTTTAACACGTTACTTGTAATATGGTTTTATTACAGTATTCCTTCTTATAGCTTTAACATAAAAGTTTTCAAATTATCGCAAGGAGCACGTTTAAGGTCAAAATAATATTGAGCGTAAAAGCGACAAAGTTTCTCTTTAAACTTTTCTCGCCAGACTCTTCAATCCTCTCAACAAATACAGGAAATAAATAAGAAAAAAATGAGAAAGACACTCACTTGACACATCGCTGCTCTTTCGTCGTCTCCTGCCGACAACCTTGGTGCTACCGGGCGCGTACAGAGGATCGTCCTCCAGAGAGACCTCCCACGCGATAGAGTGTCTCTTGCTGATGGGCGGCGGTGGCGGCAGCAGCTCCTCCAGGGAGTCGTCGGAAAAACGCTCCTCCTCGGATTGCGTCCTAAAGTCAGCCGAGTTTCGCGCGGAGAAGTCGGAGTTACGCGTGGAGAACAGGTCGGAGTAGCGCTCCTCGGAGCAGCGGTCGGACGCGGGCGCGGAGAAGCGCTCGCTCGAGTCCGCGCGCGGCAGCGCGAACGAAACGAAGTCGAGGTTGCGTATGGAGAACGGCTCGGAGGTCGGCACGGACACGTGATCGTTCGAGCTCGCGCTCGCCACCGCGATCGAGAAGTCCGAGTGGAAGCGCTCGTTCGACGTGGAGTTGGCGCGCGAGAAGTCAGACGAGTCGCAGTTGGCCCGCATGGAGAACCGCTCGACGCTGACCGAGCTGGAGCGCGGTATCGAGGACCGGCTCTCGGATTCGGAGTTCCTCGAGAACCGGCCCTCGCTCGAATCCGAGTCGTTGCGGCTGCGGCGCGTCGACTCCTTGTCCGACCTGTTCATCAGCAGGCGGTCCTCCACGCTGCTCGACTTGGTGATCTCGTTCTGCTGGCGTTGCTGCTTCCTCGGGTGGTGATTGCCGCGATCGGGGCTGCCCTGCCGCTGGCAGCCGCCACTCTCGTCCTCCAAGCATTCCTCCGAGGAACGGCGGCGCACCTCTCGGTGCTTCTCCACCGCGCTCGGATTCGTACGAGGCGGGATCCAGTTGAACGATACCTTGCCGTCGTACGGCAAGCTGGCGAATTTACTGGGCGGACTGGGTGGCTGGGCTAACCGCAGCGACTCCACGGTTCCGTTCTCCCAGCCGTACGGCCGCTGGTGGCGGGTTTTCGGCTGCCGAAATTTAACAAGTATTTTCAATGGATTGCTATAACTTCAGATTTTTCAACCTGACACGCCGCCCCGAAAGTCCCGAAAGAAAAATTCGACCGTTCCTTTCCCAAATTTAATGCTGCTCTTCTTTGCAAGTTTAAATCGCTCAAGTTAAGATTCCGTTTAGGTAAAGTATGCAGAAAATTAAGTAAAACACATAACTGCGAAGCGAGCGTTACTTCTTAGACTTTAACGAAATAATTTACTCGCGCTTAAGCGAATAACTAAGGTTTCTTTGTTTAAAAGACAATCTTAGAAGGCCTTTGTCTCTTTAATCGTTCATAACTGCAAAACTATCGACACTTCGACATTGATAGCGCGACAATCTCAGGTTCAAATTGCCTCGAAGGTCAAAGAAACCTGGTATACTCTCGATTAAGGGGATGCTGCAGTGATTCTGCACTTTTGCATCTTTCTAACCTAAAAACTGTCAGTTCGCGGAAACATTTGTGTAATATACAAATTAAATGGCTTACGTGTACAGATCGAAAGCAGCTCGCTATTCCGGCCAAATGAAAGAACAATATGGCATTGCTGAAACTAAGTTTGCAAGTCTAATAAGAAATAATAGTGAGCAACACATACATACAGTACATGTAGCATGTGTGTTGCTCACTATTAGTTTTTATTAGACTTACAAACTTAGTTCCAGTGATGTCATATTGTTCTTTAAATTATCCGGAATAGCAAGCTGCTTTCGATCATCTGTACACGTGCCGTTTAATTTGTGTATCACACAAATATTTCCACGAAACAGACAGTTTTAAGTGCAAAAGGTGAGAAAGTGCAGAATCACACCCCCAGCATCCCCTTAAATACACCACAATTCGCTCGTTATAAAATATGCCCAAGTCTTCCTTCCGTGACTCCACCTGGAAGGTACGACGGAATCACGCGGGAATCTTCAGTAGCTCGTAGATCGGAGCCTCGCTCGAATCGGGTTTATCAAGAGCGGTAGTTTCGATTTTACGCGGCCGACTCGTAAACCGGTATCGTTACGGCGAACACCGGCGAGAAAGTCGGCGAGATTACGAGCGCCCGGGCGCCAATCTTACGTTACGTACGCTTGGCGATCCGACTTGTCGTAAGCAAGTCGAGTTACCGGCGACCTCCCTCGAAGGGCGAGAGAAAAACCAAGGGGTGAAAGGGGAGAAAGCGAAAAGATACTCACGAGAGTGGTTTGCGTGGTAACCGCGTTCCCGTGACGCATGCTATCCTCCACGGCCACCATCCACTGCTGCCGGCCGCCGACGTTATTTCGTCGCTCCGAGGCTTGGCCCACGACATTCCTCTTTGACGAGTTTCCTGGCGAGACCCTGGCCGACAAACGAGGCGAAAATGAATGGGATTAAGGCGCGGGTATGTAGTTGAATTTACCGCCGTGTGTCAGTTTTCATC
This sequence comes from Vollenhovia emeryi, assembly GCF_000949405.1. Classification (NCBI taxonomy): domain Eukaryota; kingdom Metazoa; phylum Arthropoda; class Insecta; order Hymenoptera; family Formicidae; genus Vollenhovia; species Vollenhovia emeryi. Next base: position 91,482 of record NW_011967035.1, on the reverse strand, counting down.
TCATTTTACCGCCCTCAATGGGATTTGCGAACGGGTACGACGTGTGTGTTATAAAGTAGAGGATGATGAATATGTTTCCGATACTTCTGACACGTAATGGGATGAACATCGTGGAATATCGCGGTGAATTTAATCAGTTTGCGGAATGTTGAACCGTTGGGGAAATATTGATACGGTTATCAACATTATTTTCTCAATGCCGCTATTATTTTAACAATATATTTGCAATTACAATTTTTTTTACGTGGTTTCTCTTACTTCACACGATTGCTGTAAGTAGAAATTAATAAAAATATATGATGCAAGAATTCGTGAAAGAATTTTTAATACTATAGAAAGTAGAAAATTCGATGCGAAAAGAAGCAAAAAAGAATCGGGAAAATTGAGGGAAAGAATAATCACTTTTTGTAATTTTTTTTCCGCTCAATATAATGTTGGTCTCGGAAATGTTCTATAAGTTTGCTTTATAATCTCATTATTACTTTAACAAATTTTGAATTGCAATTATAATTCGATATTACCGTAATCTATCATGTTATTTACAGCACACGACAATTTTATTTCGTAGAAAATAAAAAATATTGTTATAGAATTATCACAAAAAATAAATTAAAATAATTGACATTAAAAATGTTTCACAGCTTAATAAAATTTTCGTGATGATATTATTTTAACGACACTGTATATATGTATTGTATAATAGATATAATTTTGAATATACATATATTATAATTTTGAGTTTTAGAGATTATAAATTTATTAAACATTCGTCAATTTTAACATTAAATTCATACATGAGGATCTAAAAAAATCTTTACAAAATTTGAAAAAATCCGAATTCTTTAAAACTTAGACTTTTATCTTTTTAATATTATCATTTCAAATTTGTTTTGACACCAGATTTGGTCAGATTTATTAGACTTTGCTTGAAAGTCCCTTAGGTTTCAATAAATAATTAAAACATGTAAATTAGCTGTTATTCTTAATCGTTTCGCACTTACAAATTTTCAACAAAATAAGATCCGGTATTTAACTATAAAAATTTCAGTAACTTTAATAGTCGCAATAAATTTTCCTTCTGATGAATGAAAGTTCTAATAATATACTTAGTGCTGAAATGAATTGTTTTTTAACGCATCTTGTACACGTCACAACTATATTTAACTTAACGTTGAACTTGAAATTTCTCAACAGTTGGTATTTAACTTAATAGAGTATTTTAGAGTCCGAAATTATTTAAACAAAACTAGAAGTAATTACATCCTTTCTTGGTTTAAAAAGAAGCTTTTTATTGAACAGCATAATTTGCATGCGTTTGACCAATTCGCGTGGACAAAGCACGCGTCTCGAGCGCGAAAATTGTGATTTTTTCAAGCGACGCGCGCAACGCTTGCGAAACGCGAATCTTTGCAAAACAAGCGTGACAATGCGTCATCAAGGTATCGGATAGGTCGTTTACAGCTTTACAGGGAGAGTGAAGTTTTTTTATCATATTAATCCCTTTTCAAAAAATACTCTCAAAGTTATCAAGTCACCGAGTAAAACCGTGTAAATTCTGATAACCTATGCCGCTGAGTAACCAAGTCGTGGAGGCATCGGGGAAGAATAAGAAGGAACTTTCAGAAAGAGAATAGTATGCGATAAATCTGGCAGGAATTCATCATCATTATTACACTGTGCGATCGATCTATTTGCAGTTTTTTTTTCCTGCGAGCTGAAATTGTCGGATTGGACCAACAGCGTTGAACGTGCAAACGAAATTCGGATTAAAGGAAAAGGCGATTTTTTAAATAAATCGCGCGAAGGCAAATTCGACAAATTTTACGGCGTAGGTAAAAAATATTAGCAATAAATTTATATTAATAGAATTATATCTTCGCGGTAAAAGCGTCATACGAAATAAAATATTTAAAACATATTTGAAAAACAATATCGTTGATTATGTAATCATTCTTAACGCTGATCGTTGACTTATCGCGATCCGTTCGAAGCTGAACGGACTATGATTCTAGATAAAAAGTGCAAGTTTCCTTCGTGAATAATAATCTGTTCGAATCTGTGTTACTCATATCTGAATCCTAGTTTTACTTATAATTCGCTATACTTGCGATAACGCTGCTTAGTCAATCTTCGACGTGCTTTATTTTTAGGCAAATTATACAAGCACGAATTGAATCGTGCGATTCGAACACGCGAATTTCGCGACGTTCGTGGACCTTCCGCATAGCGTCTCAATCACACCATCGACCGTGTGACGAGAGAAGAAAAGAATTTTCGTTAAACAGCAGGTCTGATCGATTTCTATTTGATCGTCGTTGTTCGACGAACGCCGCCTTCATAGGAAAGCAGCGAAGAAAGTGGCAATACGCATGGAAATGCGCGTTATTTAACGAGCAATGATGCGCAACAAGAGCCGCCTTGCTGATATTTGCGCCTCGAGTGCTTAACTTCCGCAAAATATGCTCGTTTTTAAGCGAAACTATTACCGAATAACTTCCGATGAATCCAACAGTTGCGTTATGCTTCAATGTCTCGATTATGATAGCCAACGTGAGCCTCAACTAATCCATAGAGGAAAGTTCTCTATTATGAGATAGATTTCCAATGTGAGACAGCAGGTTTTCAACAACCGAATTCAATCGCAAATCTTTTTTCGCAACGATTACACAGTCTACCAATGAATTTTCCACTAAACAGATTTCGCTCCGAGGGCAATAGATTCATGGTGGATTCAACTGATGACGCCTATTAATTTAACAGAAACCCCGCGATTCCATATTAGGGTCCTATCTCATAATAGTTGTAGGTTCACGTTGGTTATCATAATCGAGATATTGAAGCATAACGCAACTGTTGGATTCATCGGAAATTATTCGGCAATAGTTCTGCTTTCCTCTATACAGGGTGTCACGGATAAGGTGTCCATCCACTCGTATACAGGTAGAGCGGGTTAAACTGAAAAGGAAAGTTACGTGTCAATTTGTAAAATTCGCAATAGTTTTCAAGTTATAAATAAAAACGTGGGGGAAAGAGATTTTAGGCGTTGTGCGAGATTCCGCGTAAACTTTCTGCTGAAAAACGGAAGGCTCTTTCGCGCGAAACACGTTCGCCACCACGCGACCGCGCAAAGGAAGAGTCACGCTGATTTTCTGCGTTTTGCGTCAACGACGACGAGACCGACGACGACGGTTACGACGAGAGGGACGTTTTGCCAGAATGACGGCCACTCGACAGAGAAGAGAGGTTTCCACGGACGGGAGGCACAGCTCGCGTCTCGAGGACGGCAGAAAATGCTCGAATCCTCTTCGCGGACTGTGAAGACGTTTCTCTCCCACGATAGAACGAGTAATAGGCATGAAACGTGGTGATTAGGATCGACAGGTACAACGAGGACGCTGCCGCCGCGCTGTCGTCGACGGCTTAAGGACTCGCCGCTAACAAGCACGGCTGTGCCTTCGATCGCCCTAGAATCGGAAAATCTTTGAATATCTCGCCGCCGCCACCGCCGTGAAAGCTTAACGTAATGTGCTATTCAAACTCTGTCTTACTTTTCATCGTGATATCAAATAATTATACTGTTCAACAAAAATCGTTTCGATAACAATCATCTTTTAAACAGAGAAAACGATTTCTTTGGATTTAATAAATTTTGTTGTATCTAAACAAATTTGATATTCGGAATGGTCCAATCAAATCATTTGTTTCAATTTGAATTTTTCGTAATACATTCGAATTTAAAGGGTTATCGACGTTAAGGTGATGCTGGAGTCTCTCTGTTTTACCGACATTTTTTTATATAAGGATATCTTTTAATTGGCTTTACAGAATTGCAAATTCTTGTACACAATTAAAGTTCGCACAAAAATGAAAGTCAGCCTACTCGACTTTATATAAAAAACGAAAGAAACTAAATATTCCATTAATTTTTGGCATGTAGAGCTGTCACATGACGATAATATTTGCTTAATACAAAAGTTCTATAGTTTATATCTGCAAAATGAGACCGGAGTGACCTAGAGACAACATGCAAGACTCCAGCATCCCCTTAAAAGTGAGAATATTTGTAGAAGTAACATCGCTCTAATTTAAATTAGCAGCGATTGCCAACAGACGTATTTCATCGACGCAGACCAGTGGAAAAGGATTGGCTGTGTTTGCCCGTCTGCGAAATAAATGAAAAAAATCTTCAAAAACGCCCTTGGTTTTTACATACACAGCGAATCCAACGAACGAGCCAACCACCGACGAAACCGGCTCAATAGCTTTTCAGAGGAGCTTGCGTAATGGAAACTACGAAGCGCGCGACGGCGACGGCGCCGTCGTCGTCGTTGCTCCCAACGTATTTCGTCCTTGCCGAGGAGAATGCAATCGGAGTTACGCGAAAGTAGTACGAATACGGGAAGAGGGAGTTTAACTTCTGACCGTCCGGGAACCGCGAGGGTGTTCTAGTCTTCCAAGTCTTGTTTGAAGTAACGGAGCGAAGAGAGTTGACGAGGCCGCGACGACCGCGGGCGAAACGGCACCTTGTCCTGATGAAAGGAAGTTACTCCCTGAAGCTAAACCCCGAAGAGATATGAAAAAGTTCGGGAAGTCGCGACGGAAGAAGCCCCGCCACCTTCTTCATTACGGAAACGGAAGTCCGTCCGCGGCCCCGAACGCGTTGAAACACGGAAGAGAAGCCCCCGCAGCAGGTAGCGGGACGACGGGCAGAAATTTAAATAGACGTGCGTTCTCCACGGGTCTTCGTGACCGACGCGGCCGAGTAACTCCGTGAGTTATCGTTGCCCGGTACGTGAGCGAAATTATTTACCGCCCCGTGAGTTTTTCGACGCGAGACGCGTGGTATTCCACACACGATCTCGCCCTTTTAAATGTAACGCGAATCTGTGAGAGCGCAATTCGTAAATTTCGGCGTCACTTAAAAAAACACCGCCGTCACGTGGGTTTAACGATCGAATCTTCGAGTCTCAAATCGATCCTTCTCCTTTCCAACAATTTTCTACATTCAGCGCTAAGTATTTTAGCAATTGTATTCCAAGTTCCCGAAGATCCAAATCACATTTTTGCGGAACGGAGTTCAGTATTAAGAGTATAATTTCACTAACGACCGGAGTCGAGGGGTGTAAGACCAAGACTGATTAGTCATTTTAGTATTTAGAGGTCGGGTAACAAATATAAACATATAACAGAAGACAAAACTCATTAAGTTCTTCAAAATGCCATGTTGGCCCACACTTATACAGGGTGTCCCAGGAAGAAAGGTCAATATTCTGGGAGGTGATAGTATCGGTCATGTTAAGCAAAAATGTTCATATGAATATATGTCCCGTTCCCCACTGTTTCCGAGATAAAGCACATTTTGCTAACGTCCTCGTTCAGATAAAACATGAACACTGGGAAGCGTTCCGCTTTCACGCAATGTATTGAAAACCTTGGAAAACACTTTACGATTCGGAGTTCTGCGCGTAGGAAAGCGTCGACGGTACTCTTCAACAGCAGCGATATCACTACCATCACAGAAACCGTAAACACACAGCATATTCGACATTTATGAATATGCGAGGCATTTTGAACATTTCTACAGGGTGCGGCAGCATAACTTCCTTTTTTCAAATCAGGTAGGTGACGTCCCCCATTCTCCATACACTGAGTAAACCGATTTCTGGCGTTTGTCATGACTTCTGCCAGCATAGCAGGCGTTATGTTGGCAATTTCTTCCTGGATGTTGGTCTTCAAATCTTGTAGGGTCCTTGAACGGTTCACATAAACACGGGATTTCAAAAAACCCCATAGAAAAAAATCACAACGGGTCAAATCGGGAGAGCGGGCCGGCCACTCCAAATCGCCCCTAATTGAGATGAGGCGCTCTGGGAAGTGTTCCCTCAAAACAGTCAATTGCCATCTTGTATGGATGGAAATGAAGATCATCATGAAGAATTCTCCTCACAGAACGATCGGAAAATCCAAGGGCAGACGCATGTTTGCGCGCACAACGCCGTGGTGATCGCAATATTGAAGCTCTCACTGCCTCAATGTTCTCAGGTGATCTAATGGGCCGAGGGACTCCAGTTCTTCATCTTGTCGCACTTGTAGTTTGTCTGAACGTAGTGACCCACGTAACAATTGATTTCCGGTCCGGGACAGGGGCTAACGGGGCTAAATTAAAGCGATTCCGAAAGGCGCGCTGGGTTGCGATCACAGAACATCCGCTCGAAAAGTAGGCCTCAACGGCAAACGCACGCTCCTCACTGTTCCAACGCATGATGGATCGCATCCAACGCATTGATCCCGACTGAACTGTGTCGGGACAAAACTTTATAGTCCCGCCTCTCGAACGAGACCACTAGTGCTCCGCTACATCAACCGACTAAATGGCGCACATTTTAAAAAAGGAAGTTATGCTGCCGCACCCTGTACAATGTTATCAGCACAACGGTCAACAGACGTATAAGAGTAAATTCCCGCAGACATTTATGAGGTTGGATGAAAGGTGAAGGGTACAGCAAAAAAGTAAATACGCGAGACATTCAAGTGGCTCTATCTCGGAAACAGGGGAGAATGGGGCATATATTCATAAGAACATTTTTGCTTAAAATGGCCGATACTATCACCTCCCAGAATATTGATCATTCCTCCTGGGTCACCCTGTATAATCTCCGAGATAAATTTTAAAAGAAAATTCTTTCCGTGCAGTACAACGTAAGACGCTGGTGTCTGGCTTTGCGTGCAGTTCGGGCTTATTTATCGATTCCCTACTTGCTATTTTATTATTATTATTATTAAAATCACGATGCCTATGTTACATAGGGAAAAGTCCTGTATTATGAGATAGGCTTCTAATACGAAACAGCGGGCTTTCAACATTCCAAATTCAATCGCAAATCTTTTTCCACAACGATTACACGATCTAACAACGAATTTTCCACGGATGCCGCTCCAAGGGCAATAAATTCATGATAAAACACACCCATACAGCACAGATGGTTGCAGTTACATTGCAGAAACGTTGCAATCTTGCAAAGACATTGCAGGGATATAAAATTGCAAACTTTCGATAGCAATATTGCAGCAATGTTTGAAAAATAATAAAAATACTATATTTTCTATTTAAAAAAATTTTCTAATTACGAGAATTTTATAATGTTACTTTCGTTGATACCAATAATGCGCGAATTATTAAGTACTTGATCAGTGCGGTGTTGCTCGCAATCTCCATCTATTGCGAAGCGACATAACCTCCTTAGGTTGCTTCGCAAAAGCTTGCTGTGTATTGAAAAAGGCCCGGATGCATATGTAATTAGTAAATTCTCTGCTTATGTACAACAACGACAAATTATTCCAAAAATATTGCACTGCAACATTGCTATAATGTTGCACTGCAATCTTTCTGAGGGCGGACATTTCAACGTTGCAGCAATGTTGCGCAACGTTGCTGTAATATTGCAATCTTGCAATGTAACATTTCTGCAATCTTCCTGCAATCTTTCTGTGCTGTGTGGGCACAGATGATGTCTCAATTTAGCAGAAACCTTCTCCGTTGTAATATCTTTAGCATTCTAAAATTGTTTCCGAAAATTGTTTCGGTAAGTGAAAGTGATACGCGATTGCAGCTGACGGGCGAGAGCCTCGAAAGAAAACACGTCGCGATTACCGATGATCGATGCGTCTCGTTACTTACATCGGCAGAAGGGTCGAGATGATACGCTCGGCCTCTTCCGGGGGCGGCGGGAATTCCTGCGTGGAGACACCCGCGGGATCCTGTGGCTCTGGACAATCCGGAACCGGACGTAACGCTACCAGTGCCATCTTCGCCTTCCGACCATTCATGCTCATGTAGCCGTCGTCCTCGGATTGGTGTCCTACCGGCATACGTTTTTGCGATTACGAGCGAATTTTCCGACGGGGCAGGATAAGGGGAAGCGTGTGTCGGGATCCTCGCGAGACGCCAGGACGAAAGCGATTTAATCCGCCCAACTTCCAAACTTATTCTAAACGCAACGTCTCCATTACGATCCCTTTCAAATAGTTTCCGAAATCGAAGAGGAATTGCATTACCCCCCGTCGATGGTTCGGTACTTTGGTGATCCTGGGAATACGCCGCGGATAAAACATCGCAGGCACTGATATCTCGAACTACCAAAAGCACTTCGCGAAAAGCGAAGTAAATAGAAATCGATCGCCTCGCTCGTTTTTCCCTTACATAAACTCTTCCCGGACTTGTGTTCTCAAAATGCTCGCGTTAGAAACGTGAAATGACTTTAAAAGTAAGTTAATTAAGTATCTTACAAGTAGGGTTCGAATCCGTCGGCGTAGTTTCGAACTCTCTATGATTACTTCGGAAAATAAAAGCTGTACTTTCAAGTATACTCGAGCCTGGACGAGATGGATTCGAACTCTCTGTAAGGTACCTCGAGAAACAAAACTGGTACGTCCAAGTAGAACCCGAGAATCAGATATGTTAGAATCTTTTATGAGTATTTTATTGAAAATTATTTCAAAACAAAGGAGAAAGAAAGGTGCAATTATACTAATCACAAATGGACCGTTTTGTTATTTTGATTTTAATATTTTATATGAATGATATGATAAAAGTATGACGAATATTATTAACAACTTCGTTCTTAGAGCTTGAGTGCCAGTTGGAAAAAGGTTTTCCGAAGCCTGCAGGTATACTTACTCAACTCCGAAACTAACTAGTCGGGATCGATTACCTCGCAAGTGTCTACAATGCATGAAATATTATTTCTCACGAGCATTACTCGAATCCCGAGAAACTTATTACTGAATTTGACTCGGACTTTTCAGTGCATATTAAACTTGATCCCATCCTTAGAAAACTAGAAAAATGTCGCGATTAAAAGCCCGAGTGTTATAAGCCCAATTGCTTTTCCTCCAAGTGAAAAATCGCCCGTTAATCACCATCGTTCGCAGGTGCATACTTCGGTGTGCGAGCCTGCTGTCGATAGAATGCCGATTTGAAATTTTCGCGAGCAGTGCGCGCGCGCGCGCGCGCGCGAGAGAGAGAGAGAGAGAGAGAGAGAGAGAGAGAGAGAGAGAGAGAGAGAGAAGAGAGAGAGAGAGAGAGAGCAGCTCTCTTGTTCTCTCCTTGCGAGCGCGGGGATGTGCATGCTTTCACGCCGATTTTCCGCGAATTGAATGGCAGGCCGCCAAGTCGGCAGGTTTATATTGTGCGTCCGTAGGAGCATTTCGATGGAAATAAAGGGAAAATATGTATCCCGGAACCGAGGAAAACGATGGCTGAGTTCGAAGACTTGGAACATGCCCGACGGTCCACCACCCGATAGCTGCGTTCGACGATAATCTTTTTTTTCTCCTCCTTTTTCTCTCGCTGCTCACAAAATGCGTTTTCTATGAGCCGTTTATACGCGCTTCACTTGGTGGAAGAACCTCGTGTGGTGATTTTCCAGAGTATTTACCTTATAAAATTTTCGAAGAATTCCATTATTAGTTAAACTTATTGTTATAGAAAAATATATTTAAATTGCGCCGAATTAGAATACTTTTTTTACGCAAATTTTAAATGACATATTGTATTTGCCTCTCTTTATTTGTCTTTTCTATGTAGATATAGAATGATAGAATATAGAGAAGAATGAAGAGATATATTTATTTTAAATAGATTTGAACAAGTTACTGAAAAGGTGAAGAACTTTCATAAAATGGTGTCTTACATATTTTGCATATAATTGTCCTTTTATTTCCTATAAATATACGAAAATGGAATATGCATGGAGGAAGTTTGAACGTCCGAATATTGAAAAGAAGCGCTTGAAAATCTAAATAAACACCCCAAAACTTTTAAAAATTCAACCGGAATTTATATAGGCTGTATTTTGATACTAAAAAATATAATATTCGGTGCTCGTAAAATAAAAACAGGACCTTTGCGAGAAAATTTCGGCAAAAATTCTCTGACCCGATTGCAAGGGATCCTCAACAATTTTGGGAAATCATTTAAAAAGTAAATCGTATTTAAATTATATTTTATATTCGGAAAAATAGCTAATTACCAATTAATAAATTAACAACGATTCAAGCTGATCGGTAAATGTCACTTTTGCAGTTTAAGCTTATTGTTCGCTCAGAAATTAGAAACTGGGGACCGCGCGTATTCCGAGGTGCAATCGGCAGTCGCAGCCTGTACTCCTCGTTGCGCGCAGACGGACCCTACAATTACGAGTTCGCCACGCGAGTTTGCCCGGGCCGACGTGCACGAGAGTGCTGGAAAGTTAAATATCTTAGTCAGGGTGACGAGCTAAATCACGTAAATCGCACACTACGCGCGCGCACGGCACTCACACTTGGTCGAACGCCGCGCCGCTCACCGTCGCCTCGAACGCGACAACTCGCGCCGGTGTGGAACTTCGCGTTTCAAACGCGAGAGCAGATATCTTTAGAGGGGCGGAAATAGCGTGCGAAGTTCTAGAAAGAGGCGTACTCAGTTGTCACCGGGAATTTACTATCTTCACCCTGTCGATATAAAGCGGCGCGGCTTCCTCTCTTCCGCGAGTTCGAGGCGGATGCGTCCTCGGCGGAAATTTGTCGCGCGGCGATCATTTGTCGCGATTCCCAAAGCCGGTTATTTCGACGCGAGAGAAAGATCGTGACGGAGCGCGGCGTGTTCTTTCGAGAAAATCCGAGTTTAACACTACTCAACTCATGGAACGTTACGCGTTACGCTTTGAAGCACGGTGTAACACATACAGGGTGTCCCAGAAAGAAAGGTCAATATTCTGGGAGGTGATAGTATCGGTCAAATTAAGCAAAAATGTTCATATGAATATATGTCCCATTTCCCACTGTTTCCAAGATAGAGCGTACTGTGTTGACGTTGACGTCCTCGTTCAGATAAAACATGAACACTGGGAAGCGTTCCATTTTCACGCACTGTATTGAAAACCTTGGAAAACACTTTACGATTTGGAATTCTGCGCGTAGGAAAGCGTCGACGGTATTCTTCAACAACAGCAGTAGCACTATAATACCATCACAGAAATATACAGCATATCTACATATTGGACATTTGTGAATACGCAAGGCACTTTGAATATTTCTACAATGTTATCAGCACAACGGTCAACAGACGTATAAGAGTAAATTCCCGCAGATGTTTATGAGGTTGGACGAAGGGTGAAGTGTACAGAAAAAAAGTAAATACACGAGACATTCAAGTAGCTCTATCTCGGAAACAGGGGACATATATTCATATGAACATTTTTGCTTAAAATGATCGATACTATCACCTCCCAGAATATTGACCTTTCCTCCTGGGACACCCTGTATGTTACACCTCCCAAAATTAAAAAAGCAACGCTACTTTCACTCCAACGTCTTTACTACTTCGTGTCTAGAAGGTTTTTGGTTTGCTAATTCTGAATCTGAAGTCAAAATTCTGAAATTATCGACGATTGACTCAATATAGCAGCTCAAAGTTAAAGTTTTAATTTCAAAATTTGGTTTTCTATAATATGTCTTGTAGTCAAAAGTTATTCCTATAAACGACATTCCGAAACTAGGTATCTGGGGGTTTTTGAGATCACCGATTTCTAGTAATAGTAATTGATCTGAAGTCTGAAATCAAAATTTGAAAACTTTTAGGTCCAAGGTGTATTCAATTAAAGAATCGAAATTGCAAAAAAAAGCAATCGATTTATCTGGCACTCGGTATTCGGAATTTTTCAGGTTGCTGATTGCACGTATAAGATCAAAATTCAGTGAGCCGTCACAGATCTTCAGTGAATAAAAACCTTGTATATAATTGTGGGATAAATTATAAAATATGTAGTTTGCATGATATTCAATAACAATTTGTTACATGGAAACGTTTTGGTCAGCGCATGTGACCCTCTTTGATTCATGAAAATTCATAATGGCGGATCCAACATGGCACCTGAAAATCTGTCTTTGAATTTCGTAAATCTGACACCAACGTCGTAATCAGCGACCTAAGAAACCCTTAAGCATTAAGTTTCAGAGAAATCGGTCGAAAGAAAAATTGTATGCTTCAAAGGGTTAACGATTTGATCATTAATAACGTACGATGTTTGTTGTCTCTCTACAGTTTTTGGAGTGTAATTTCCACTCGAATTATGGTGTTACTGACCAGTTCACTCCATTGAGTATTTACTGAATTCATTCGCTCTAAGACAAAAAGTGACGAATTTCACTCGTATTTTAAAGTCGGTCGCATTCCGAACTTAATAGTACGGCATTCCGCCGCTAGATGGCCGCCGAACTCGTAAGTAAGACAGCCTGGCATATGAGGGACCCCGTCCCGGCCCGGACGGCTCTTCCGCGACAGTCAGCGAAATAAACGAAAATGTCACATAAATTATAGATTTTCA
>NW_011967035.1:58213-77669 GCF_000949405.1 Vollenhovia emeryi | reverse complement strand
GATTTTCAGTACTGGTTGCGAATACTGAATATTAGAATACTGAATATTAGAATACAGCCTCCATAAGCGATGATCTGGATCATAGCGAACAAACAATAGCGCAGCTCTTGTCCCAAAATTTTATACTACTAACTTTAATCGGTTAGAAAGACAGCGCTCTTTTCAGAGTTGAAGAATCAATCCAAGTGAATAAGTAAAAAGTGAATAACAGCGCTCTTTCAAAAAGTGAAATTTCACTCCACTCGGACTGGCCACTATTTTCGCTGTTTCTTCGAGTGAAAACTCGCCCCAGAAGAGTGAGATTTCACTCCAAAAAATTTAGAGAGCCCGTTTAATTACAAATCGCGGGAGATATCTGCGCAGCACTTTGCGAATAAGCAAATACGGCTTTCGATAATTGCGTTGTAACATTGGCTACGAGCACGGTAATGCCCAATAACAACACATCCTACGACTACGGTAATGTAACTGGAGAACTTCGCAATTTGCGTGAATCGCGAAATTGGCATACGAAATTCATACACCGAAATACGTGCGAAACATGCGCAAGTACAATACGCGCTGGATGAACATTTTTTCGGCTGGCTCACAATTCGCGGTGTGTTTTTCACGCTCCATCTGTTTCGTGACGAATATTCGGATTAAAAAGGAAAAAAAAACCCGAAAGAACCGAACTAATTCTCGCCGTCAGGTCTGTCAGTTCGCTGGTGTGCGTGCTCGAGTACTCGAGATGATATTGATTTCCGCGGCAATCAGAATATCGGCCGATTCCGTCGAAAATACTCGCCCTCGACGTCGAGGAACGAGACGAGTTCAAAATTCAACTTTGCGCCAAGGAACGTATTTTTTGTTTGGCTCTCGAGAATGAACGGTTGCGTTTAAATAATGTGCGGATGCACGTCGTGGAACCGCGGAATTCGTTTCGGAACAAGTGAATCATTGCATCGCGATACTAATAACGTCTAAATTACCTCATCCAATTTATGTATCAGATTTTTGTAGATTCTTTGTAAAAACTCGTGCAACGAGACTTCACGTTTTAAAGCCCTTTAATAATAAACATAAATTAATTAAAGGCCACAAGACAGGCGCAATAACGGACGTTTGTTGTCGACTAATATCGTAACGGTTTCGATTTTACTTAGCCTTCATCAGCACACAATTGATAAATTGATATTGGCAAATAAAATGAAACAAAATTTACTATGCGGAAAGAATTTTCTCTTAAAATTTTTCGAAATGCTATGTTGTCCTACGATTACATCATTTTCAGGATAAATTTTACGAGAAAATTTTCTCCGTGTTCACACATGAAATCGTAAGAGGTTATCGCAATATAGTCTATACACCTCGCATTGCAGAACATTATAGTAAAATTCTCTCCGTATAGTAAATTTGATGTTTTATTTCCTTTGCCAATATTAGTTTATTAATTGTGTGCCGATGAAGAGTACGTAACTTAAGTCAAGAATAAAAGATAACAAAGACTTATTTCTCATCGAATAGCGAGAATAATTGAGTCTCTTTCTTTGGAGTTGTCAATTTTTCTTTGTGGATGTAGTCCGGAGTTATCGTACTCGATTTTGGTTATCAAGTAATTAATTAGAGATCGATCGCCGAAATCGGGAGCTCGACAGTTTGCTAAGCCTAACAAAGGTAGGTCAGGGGTCTAAAATCCTCGTGTTTGTAACTGTTTTGGATCGTGAGTTCGTATCGCCTCTCATAATCCAAAATTGTCCTGGAGGTTTATCCCACGATACAACAATGAATCTATATTATAATCGCATTTAGCAACCCACAACCCGTTTTCTATTACAATTGGGATTAAGATCTAGAGCCCTGTATGCGTGATAGTGCCGAGTCTCGAGGGACGAGGGCTTTCATGGTTAACGGTACCGCAGAATTCCGAGACCGCCCGATGCGATGCCTGCGGGCAGCCGAAGATACGAACAAAGATGCTCAAAGATGCTCGACTCAAACGAAGATACAAGGATGATGCCATAAACGTCTAGGGCAGTCAAAGTTGAACTGGTCCGCCGTGCCGGCGATGTAAAAAGCTTTTAGAAAGCTCTCGCGGTCGAGAGCCATCGTCGAATTTTAGTAATATAAATTCCGCTCGTATCTACACGTGGTTCTCCAACGTGAAGCTGGGCTGTCTCTCGTGTTTTCGACCAGCGTCTTTTAGACCAAAAATAAGAATTGATCGCGAAACGTCAGGACGTAAGAATCCAAGTAGCATCCTTCGTGCAAACGTTAGTTAATCGCGCTTGGCAAACACGGGAGGACTCGGCTGTCCCGCGAGGAAATAAGAAACGGGGAGAGAAACGGTGCGATAAGCGGGGCAGAGAGGGTACCTAAGGATGGACTCTCGTCGTCGGGCGTGAGGCCAATACTCGGTTCTGTGCTGCTGCCGCAATCCCCGACGCCCCCGCCGCTTCCGCTCCCGCCGCCGCCGCTTCCTCCTCCGCCGCCGACGCCGCCGCCGCCGCCGCCTCCTCCGCCGCCTCCACCGCCAGCGCCGCCTCCGCCGCCGCCACCGCCGCCGCCACCCTCACCCTCCGCGTCGTGCTCGTCGTACTCTGAGAGCACCTTGTCCAACAGCTCGATCGATCTTTGCACATCGTCACCTCTGGAACAAACGTAACGTTTGATTCTATAGAGCTTATGACCGCTCTCTAAACAGCGCGGGCAGCTTCGACCTCCAAAGAGAGGGAGAGATTTCGTCGCGACGAGACAACCGCGAGTGACAACGAGTGACTCGCCACTCCTTTCGACTCGACAACTGTAGAAAGTGTAAATGGAAGCGAGAAGGAGCTTCGGGCTGTTTTTTTGCGCTTTTTGAGAAATTATATTTCTACCCTCTCTCCGCCTCTTTCAGCAGGTCGACATAAATCATCGCTATCGTTAGCAAAGTTACTTGTGTCACCTGCTCCCCCTTATCTTATTATGGCTAGTAACCTACGCGCGTCCCACTTTCGTAAACGATAACCGATAAACACCCCGATAATTTTATACTGGTGGCGCAAACTATTTTCCCAAAGGGGGGGGGCAGTTAAAAAGCCCCAGTTTAATTAAAAAGAGAATATGGGTCACGTTAATCCTCAAATGCGCGCGTCGCGAAACAATCGCGTGGCTCTAAATTAAAACGGCAAATACAGGGCGGTCCAGAGTTTTCCGTCTTTCATTATAAAGTGCATTTTTCACCCCGAGCGCGCGAAAAAAAATTACGCACTTGAAGAAAATTTTTAATTACAAATTTTATCTCGCCAAATGCGCGGCGTCTTCGCTCCAGTTTAGTATTTCAGAAAAACTTGTTGGCTTTCCTGAAATTTTAAAGATTTATCACGCGATACTTCGCGCAAGCGCCAATTGGAGAATTACTACGAGCGTTACACTACTTACACCCATTTAACCCTTTCAGAGGCACATTTTTGTAGCCAATAATGAAGGTTATGGTGGTTTTTCAGGGTTTTGGGATCGCTGATCACGATTCTGGGGTCAGAAATGCAAAATTCAAAATGGCGGATCCAAGATGGCGGACCGAAATGGGAAAAGTTAACGAATTCCCGCGAAACTTTGTACGTAAGAGGTTTTTGTTGTCGCTGATTACGAATCTAAAGTCAGAATTATAAAATATAGTTTATTTACGATGGTGGACCCAATATGTAGGCAATTTTACGCTGAAGATATAATAGATCCACGATCTCGAATCCACTGTATTGAACGTTATAATTCTGACTTCGAATTCGTAATTAGCGACCCCGGAGATCCTTTCTTACACATTTTTATGAGAATTTTTGGTATTTGTGTCTGCCATCTTGGATTCACCAATTGAATTTTGTAATTTTAACCTCAGATTCGTATTCAGCGACCCCGAAAACCCCCATATGTAGACTTTAAGTCAAATCCTTCGTGAAATATCTCCGTGACCGAATTTTGATTGAAGAATCGTCCGTTTTTTTGACATAACTTATTTATCAATAATTGCGTGAAAATAATTAACTTAGAATTTCATAGTTTAGGTATCTAAGATCCCGTAGAATCTTGTTTGAGCATTATTGATGCAGAAATAGACGTGTAACAATGAAAAACCCGATTATCATGAGGTGGAACGTATACGTCCCGCTGTTCCGCAAAGGGTTAATATAGCGACTTCCTTCACGACCGGTGATTTCTAGGTAAGTTTATCGAAGTCACCGCGGGGAGGGGTGATACACTTTGGAGATCGAGGATCGACATGCTGGTGAGAACGGACGTGTGCGGGGTCGAGCGCGGCGACGTTTAGCAAACTTCGTTACTCCGTTACATTCGTTGGGCGGATCCTATTTTATCTGGCGCGGTGTATACAGGACGTTCGTTGTGAATTAACTGTGCGAAATCGATTAGCCGGCACGGCGCATTAATTGTTCTCGTACTTGTTCTCGTACTTGACTCGTACGATAGACCGTTCGCGGTCGAGCGAAAAAAAGAGTGTATCTGGCTAAGGAAAAAGATTTCCCCATTGATGTAAAGAGAAAAAATAATTTTACGTAGGTTGAGGAAGTTCGATGTTATTCGCCGTGAACTTTCCAAGCCGGTGTAACTTTTCTTGCATAAATATTTATTAAATTATCGAGGCTACAAGCGCGCGACTTTGCGAATATTAAATGTAAGGGTCGAATTGGATTGGAATCTACCTTTTGCATCTTGCACATGTAAATCTATGTCTATACGGAGAGAACTTTCTTTTAAAATTTACCCTGAAAATCATGTAAGACAACATGACATTTCGAAGAATTTTATGAGGGGTCTTCGGGGGTGTGGCCACTCTACATCCATACGATGGTTCAACAAACCACTGAGTGAGATACCACGCATCACTCTGGAGTCGTACTGCTAGTGTACACTTTGTTCAGTAAAATAAAGTAGACAAGCGAGAAAGATTTCGAGTGTGGGCCTGGATAGCTCAGTTGGAAGAGCATTCGCCCGGGAAGCCGAAGGTCCCAGGTTCGAATCTTGGTCTAGTCCTAGCCTATTTTTCCCACCAAAAATTAATGAGCGGCGCGTCTTACAATTAGTGTCCATCTCCCCAAAGATACACTCCTATTTATTACTATTACATATAATAGTAAAATGCATAGTAAAATTTTAAAAACTCTCATTCTTCAAACTGCCATGTTGTCCCACGATTACACGATCTTCAGGATAAATTTTAAGAGAAAATCCTCTCCGTGTGGACGAAGCAGTCGTCGACCGTCGGAAGGTCTGTTGAAGCGCAAGGTGTGGGAAATTTCGGAGTCTGATGAAGACGTACCCATCGTCAACCCCTATTATCACACCTGGCGTATTCGTGTGACTTATCGCGCGTCGTCACCCGAGGCAAAAGGGACGTCCGCGATATAGATGTTCCCAGTCTAAAAGTTCGTCATTAATTATGCCCCGCGGCGAACAAACCGAGGGCGCAACGTCATCGATAACGCTCGAAGCTGCGTTACACTCTTCCGGATCGTCGGTTACACTGGGACCACGGTGGTCCCGATGCCTACGTGCACGATAACCGAGCATTTAATTAGGCGCGATGCCGTCGAGGGGGTGGCGCGAATAGGGATGGATGAGCGAAGTTGCGAGGCAATTCGAGCAACGATGCAGTGCGGTCTTCGGCCGACCGAGCTGTAATCACGATTGTTAATTACTGTTGAAACATGACGATGATCTGCGTTACTCGGAATGTAACGCGCGGAAGAAGGAGGAAGGAGGAGGGAGTTCCTCAACGAGCCAATCAATAGATCACGCCTCACTTGCTGATGAAGAGTTGGCTAATAAATTGCACGATAAAAAATAAATCGCTATAAGCAGCAGACGCGTCCGGTTGCAAAGTTGAGGTTCGTGTCTGTTGGAAATTTAAATGACTCAAAATATAAAACAAATAACGATAATTTAGTCCTCTTGTAATCTTTTCATTCCAAATTTACTGTCCTGAATCACTAAGTCTATAAAAAAATTCTCTTAAATTAGTGGACATTTTTACTGGTTTGCACTCAAAACTGAAGCACTTTTTGATTTTTATATCTCCTAGGGGGGTCCTAAAGCCACTGGCTAACTCGATCAGTGTCGATAAGATAGAAGACGGAAATAAAAACGTCAATTTTTTATCCGCATTTTTAATTCCAAGTTCTACTCGGTCCGAGAAATTTATAGCCAATCAATTTGCAACTTTCACGAACCCCCCCCCCCAGCAATGTTATTAGATACATATTGCTCAGGCCGAGATTTTGGATCGAATTCTAGCATCGTCGACACCATGGCTTTACTGACAATCTGACAGATGTTTGGCAGCGACCTCTCTCGAAAAAGCCTGCAACTATTTCTACACGCCATACTGCCCATTTTCTCTTCTTCTAGACTTGTGTTTATTAGAAGTAATCTGTTTTTCTAGGCTATTAATCTAATTTCTAATTGCACGATATTGTTCTTATATGTTGATCCTAGAGTATGCTGGTTTCATCTTGTATATATTTATTGTAGAAATTTTGTATCAAGCAAATATTGTCGTCAAGTGTACCAAAAATTGGTAAAATTTTTAATTTTTGTTCGTTTTTGATATAAAGTCGCCCAGCACAGTCTAGATTTTGCTGCATACTGTAATTCCGTAAAAGAGTTTTGCATTTTTATAAAGCCAATTAAAAGATTGCTTCTAACAAAGAATGTCGATAAAACAGACGGCTTTAGGATCCCCTTAATATATTTTTTAGTAGCATGTATGGCAAAATTTCAAAAAATTCTCATAAAGTTCCTCGAAACGTTATGTTGTCCGACGATTACATGATTCTCAGGATAAATTTTAAGAAAAAGTTATCTCCGTGTTGAAGTCAATATTAGGTACGTTTGCCTTCAAAATTAAATTACGTCTGTGGCGATTCCTTCTAACGTACGTTAATATACATTTTCTTTCGTCGCGTTTAATCTTGCCTCTCCTTTATTATTTCCTTTTTTAAATTGCGTAGATCCAGACTGTAATCAGAAGAGGAAACGTCCGTCGTCGGCTGCCGCTCTTGGCTCATTACGCTGGCCTTGAAAATGAAACGCACTGATTTTTCGGGACAAAGGAGAGGCGAAGTGAATACTTTGTGCAGGGTTAATATCCCGAGGGGCAACTCTACCGTGTAATAATTGTCGTGGTCGCAAATTAATGAAAGAGACGAATGCTACCGATTGATCTTTGCCAGATTGGTAGTCTCTTGATGGCTGCGTGCATTAAAGCTACACAGGTCCGCTCCCGTAAAAAAAAATAGCGGTTACAGTTATCGGAAAAACGCGAGTAAGCAAAACTGATACATTCTCAAACAATCCAAAAATAAAAAAAATTTTTTACGTCTCAAAATATTTCTACTATATGATTGTTCACGCGATTGTTTGGACGGTTAGTGCGTAGTTCGACGTTTCATCAAATCTGCGACGATACGAAAAGTGCGCCAATTGAAAACTCGACTCATCCTAGCTCTAGGAAAAAAATATATTGATACGATAAAAGCATCGCGGCGACGTGTCGCAAATTCTCTCCATTTCTCTCGGAGTTAAATCACCCGATCGCCCGGCAATCACGCGGCCAAGGAAAGTCCACGGGGTATCTAAAAAGACCTCTGAAAGACGTCTGCAGATTAGAACGTCTCTTTGACATCTTTGGGACCTCCGTGTCTTACAGACGGCAAAGAGCCTCCGTTCGCTCGAATGACAAACCGTTGTCATTTATCTTTCCCGCTCTCGTCTCGCCGCGCCTCGGCAGAAACGCCCGGACGAGTCTGAAGAAAATTCCCTGAAACTCCACGGACAAATAACATTGCGTCGACGGCGAGCTCGTTAAACGCCCGTTTTTCAAGCACGTCCGCCACGAGACGGACGGTCTTCGACCACGACCGCCGACGGGTGAAGCGGGTTTAATATGCCGGGCCGTACTTTCGAAAGTTTGCCTACGCCGCGCAACAAAGGGTTGAAATCCGTTCCCGCTTTCTTCTATCTCGCCACGTCGCCCCGAGAATTCGGCAAACGTCTCGCCGAGCCAACTGATCGTCTCATTTTACGCGATTCATGGCTCGGGATTATAATTGGCTGCGAAAAAGTCCCAAGGAGCTCTTTATAACAACGAGAAGAAATTAAATTTATTAAAGAAAATATATTATTATTTATTAAGTAATAGATATTACGGCTAATTTATGAGCAAACACAAGATTAGAATATGATTAAAAAGCACACGTCAACGTTTGGACATAATGTTAGTCATCCTCGGCATAAATTAATAATAAAAGACTATGGAAAGTGTGAAATATAATCCATTGACACGAAAGTTAATTAAATAAATTTTTTAGTTAAGTAGTAGAAAGCCAAGTGAATATACATCCCATTTTAAAATCAAAATATCCAACGAGAAAACTTGTAGTCAGGATTAAAAAGTTTAATTACATTCTCTAGGCAACGGATCAGAGTAAATTATTCGTAAAAGATAAATAGGCGGAGTAATCGACTATCTTCAAATAACTTCTTGCTCTTATTAGCTCGTAGATTCAGATGTTTATTATACTTTATATTGAAATTGTTTCACGTGGATCGATTTCCCGCATCTACTTATTTTTTTTTCGTCAGATAACAATATCACTTCGCCAATAATCAGTAAATAAGCTTTTCAGCCGAAGAGTCGAAGAAGCAGTTGCAATCTTGTCATCTCACGATAGAAGATTTTCTCGAGATGTCAAAACGTACACGGAGAGAATTGCGTCTTAAAATTCATCCTGAAAATCATGTGGTTGTGGGACAAATTTTACTAGAAAAATGTATAGCGAAATTTCAAAAAATTCTTCAAAATGCCACGATTTTCAGGATAAATTTAAAGAGAAAATTCTCCCCGTGTACTTGCGACGTGTAGAAAAATTGCAAAACTAGAATACAACATCTGTTTCTCGCGGAGAGCGTTCCCCTGTTTGAACATTAAAATTGAAAAATAAATACAAGCGTTATATAAATCTGTTCGGGAAGAGGTATCGACTTTTCAGGACCGTCGCTATTGTTTCCCATTCGTCACAAGATTTTGTCTGCCAACACGGGAAGCATGAGCTGACTTATGCAAGGGTGCTTTCCCCGTCATGCTATTCCGTTGTTTCGAGCTCTCCTCGAAATGTTTCACGGCATTCACCGAGCGAGTGGCTCGAGCACTTAGACGGACGTTTGTCGAGCGTGTTCCTCTCCTCGGAATCGAAATCTTTTCCGAAGATTGGCCTGTACAATGTGCGGCGTCCTTAAACGGGGGCTCCCCGAGGCATCTTTGGCAAGTATACGTGGCAGAATCAATACTTTCCTTGAACTCCGCAAGTCGGTAAACATCGTACGTGTGAGACGGCGTACGTGTGCGAGGGAGCTTGTGCTCGCTCGCGGCTTAAAGGTGGAGAGGACAGTTTCCGGGACGTGTAGCGAATAGCGATGCTCCCGGAGGTGTCTCCGCGCGAGGCAAAAATTTGAATACGATAGTCTCTCAAGTGGCGATGTATCCTTCAAGCGTGCTCTATAAACTTTACGTGATCGTGCCCGGTCACTCTTCCGGCAATCGACAAATATAATAAATAGGAGAATGCGATATACGCTCGCTCAATATTCATCGAGTTCGGCCGAACAACTCATCACTGTCGCACCCTGCACGTTCTCCAGTCGTTTCCGGACGCTCCATCGCGACTTGGCCGGCGCGCTCAGGTCCTTTTCCCTTTCTTCACCGCGGGCAGGTCGAGGGCTTTACGGTGCTCGAGCATCCTGCGGCTTTCGAGGCGGCAGACACACTCGACGTCGTCTCTCCTCCTCGTCGTGTCGTAGAAATCGACCGACCGACACCAGCAAGGTATCGGTAAGGTGAGGCGACCGTGTAATCTATAGCGGCCAGGTGTATCGATTATCTTGTGACCCGATTCCGACTGGATATCGGGTTCCTGGCTTGGCATATAGAATTGCCGCGTCCCACCGCTGCACGCACTCATACGCGTGCGCCGCCAGGTATGGACTGTTCCACGTGCAAGGGCGGAGATCCTGGGAAGATCGCACTGTTCTCCACGCGCCTCCCGGATGTGCGCGTCCGGAGAATCGCGTAGCTTGCACCGAATATGCCCAAAGCACTTCTTTTTCACTTCAAGTTGGCAAATACTTTCAATAATATTCATTATACAGAGTGTCCCAGGCAGAAATGTCAATATTCTGGGAGGTGATAGTATCGATCATTTTAAGCAAAAATGTTCATATGAATATATGCCCGGTTCCCTACTGTGTCCGAGATAGAGCTACTTGAATGTCTCGTGTATGTACTTTTTTTCTGTACACTTCATCCAATCTCATAAACGTCTGCTCTTATTTAAAATTTACTCTTACACGTCTGTTGACTGTTGTGCCGATAACATTGTAGAAATGTTCAAAATGCCTCGCATATTCATAAATGTCGAACGAGCAACGCGCCATGTTCACACAAGAGTTGAAAAATGCATCATATAATCGTGGAACTGTACAGTTTTTTGAAACTTTACCATACATTCTGCTAGTAAAATGTAAGTTGTTTATTACACGTAGCCTTGCCGTGTGTCACAAGCAATTTCCCGCGCGCCTAGCAAAGCCGATCGCGGGACGGCCGCATCTCACCGCAAGCTTGAATTGGGCGGTAGGCCAGGCTAAGACAGCGATTATTAATAATTAATAGCTCGTTAACTATTGCGAAAATTGCAAAATGGTAGAGGACTTTTCGACCCAGTCTAATCCGCTCTATCCGTAAATAAGAGGTGAGGCGGGTATTACATAACACTCTGTATGTAAAAATGTGAAGTTAATTATTATATACCAGTTAATATGAATATGCATGTAGTATGTACGTGATTATAATTACGTAGATAAAGATTTGTTAACCTAGCTTTCAATAAAAATAGCCTTCTCTCCATTGTGTTTCAAAACCAGTTGGATGCACCCGAACCAGAGCATTCGCGCGCAGTTTTAGAGATATAGATCACGTCCTTTCAATATTCCATCCAATTCAAAATTTTCTCTCGCACGAGGTTTTCTGTCGCGCTTACACGTTTCCATGTATTTCGTCATGAAACTACAGCCGGGTGAATTTTTTTCTACCTCTCTTCCATCTTATTTAGATAACTGCAATTTAAATAACTAGATACGAAAATGTGCAGAATGAAAGAATTGTTAATGTCGACGAACGAAATTTTCTTCCTGTGCTTTACAATTTATTATGATTCTATTTATTCGGCGCGCGAACGTTTCCTGGTTTAATTATGTCCGGACGTGTGAACGATCTCGATGATTGTAATTCATTAAGAACGTCTCGACGTTTTTAATTGCGCGACTCTCGCGTCGAGCTATAAATTCGTTCCGTATTAATTCGCACTACGGAGAAACGTAAATTCTTGCAGCAATGGCGGAACGTGACGCTTATATTTCGTCTGAACCCGCGTATTCTTTATAAGATCAATATATGGTATACGCACGTATATGCGATAAAATAATACACATTAAAAATGTTGACTAATTAACATTTTCCGAAAGCTTAAAATTTAAATGGCAGAGTATTAGCAAAATGAATCATAAACATAGACCGGTATTTATAGCTAAGTCTTGTATTCAAAGTCTTGTATTCAAGATGCTATATGGAACATTTCATTGGCTACGGAGTATCTAAAGATGATCTTAAATATAAAATCTGACTATGAATACCGACCAACTTTATAAATTTTTGGGAGTAAGATCTTGCTAAAAAAAATAATGAAAATCTACCAATTCCGACTGGAGTGCAATTTCACTTTTTGAAAGAGTGCCATTATTAATTCTTTACTTGAATTGAATTCTTTAACTCTGAAAAGAGTGCTATATTTTACTAACCAAGTACTGTTTATAGTAGTATAAAATTCATGGACGAGAGCTTCGCCGTTGTTTGTTCATTATGATCCAAATCATCTCATATACTTACACCCAGAAAAAAGTTTCTTTGAATTTTGACCTCACTAGACTTTTACTTAATTTCAAAGAAATTATTTCTTTACCTTAACCAAAATTTTATTTTATTGAGACTGGAATTTCTAAGAGAATTCACGACTATTTTTCCACATCTAGTGAATGTTTTAGCAGAAGTAAATAAAAATTTAATAGAGTCAAAGAAACGTGATTTCAACGTATCTCACTTGTTTAACCTAACTAAATCTTCTTTCTGGGTGTAGAGACTGTATTCTAATATTTTCACAGCCGGTACCGTAAATCTATAATTTACGTGACAATTTCGCTTATTCCGCTGATTGTCGCGGAAGAACCGTCATGGCTCGTGACGTCCCTTATATGACGGACTGTCGTGACCTTGCGAGTTCGGTCGCCATCTAGTGGCGGAAAACCATACTTTTAGTTTCCAGCTAACGACTATTACTTTAAAAATAAGAGGGAAATTCTTCACTTTTTGTCTTAGATGAATTCACTCTATTTGAGTATACAGGGTGTCATGTAATACCCGACTCACCTCTTATTTACGGATAGAACGGCCTAGACTGAGTCGAAAAATCCTCTACCATTTTTCAATTTTCGCAATAGTTAACGAGTTATGAATTATTAAAATTTGCTATCTTAGCCCGGCCTACCGCCCAATTTAAGTGCACGGCGAGATGCGGCCGTTCCGCGATTGGCGTTGCTAGGCGCGCGGGGAGTTGTTTATTATACGTAGCCGTTGCCGTGTGTCATAAACAACTCCCCGCGCGTTCGAATTGGGCGGTAGGCCAGGCTAAGACAGCGATTTTGAATAATTAATTACTCGTTAACTATCGCAAAAATTGCAAAATGGTAGAGGACTTTTCGACTCAGTCTAGTCCGCTCTATTCGTAAATAGTAGGTGGGGCGGGTATTACATAACACCCTGTATATTCACTCGAATAGAGTAAAGTGGTCAGTGACGCCATAATTCGAGTGAAAATTTCACTTTAAAATAAGCCCTTCGAAAAATATTAATTAGCTAACATTTTTTATCGAGTGTCATTTGATCGCGTACATTCTACAGAGATCTCAAAGTTGTAAATTTCCTAACTGTTTACAGCAGACACGCCGCCACCCTCCGTCGAGCTATAGAATAAAGAGTAAAGAGCCGACGTTTATCGGCACGTGAGATATCGACGGCTGACGACCTTCCGCGAAACGTCTCCAAGTTAATAGCTCTCCATCGGCCACGTTTTATTACCAAGGCAACACTGTCCGTTCAGGGTGACCCGGCGGATCGAGACCCCCGTATCGGCTCTTGCCAAACGATACCTCACGTGCCATGCGTGCGAGGATCTTGCCAGACAGCTCCGCACAATACAATTCCCGTCGTCGTGTAGCGTAGGGTTTCGTCGGCTAACTTCGAGACCGCCTCCTCCGCACGTGACAATATTTCGGTCTCACGAGACGAAGAGGGGAGGGGGGAGTGGGGGGGTGTAACGGCGTCCCGCCGGTTACCGCACGTCATTGCGTATTTACGATAGTGCGACCGGCCATCCGCAATAACGGCCTGCGCTTCATCCCGTATTCCACGCCACGTTCCTGCCGATGGTCACGCAATGACCCACCTCGTCGTTGCGAACCTAATCCCTCTCTACCCCCGGCTGGCAATTGCATGATATAATTTTCCAACTGCGCGACCGCGCGACAACGTGGCTGTCGGAATTTCGTGCGTGCGAGCTAATGGATCGTAATGCGACATCGGGTGGCTTTTCACACGGAGGTGGAGAGCACCGAGCGGACCATCTCCGTTGGCTCTTGCGACCGTCCGCGTAATATTCGAAAATATTTGGACGGCAAACGTTATCCTTTCATTCCGTCCGCGATGCTACGTCTTCGACCTCGCGCCAGCGTAAACGCGAGTAAGACACTTCGCTTCCGTCCCGAGTGGGATTAAAGTACGAAATGTCAACTCGCTGGTTTTTATTCGTCTGTGTAAGAATTACCGCAACACTCGATAAATATTACGGATTTGCAACAGAAATGCCTCGTCAAGATGCAAACTGTGCATACGCGAAGAGATTCCCTGAAAACTTCTCGACTTTTCCGTTCGAATTTTCGCGGAAAGTTATAGGATTTTTCTAAGTGAATTTAAAATAAACTTAGTTATCTGACTTCCTATATCTTTTTCTTTCGTAAAAAATTAAGAGTTATTCGTTTTAAATATCAAAGTTGAAAACCCCGAAAGGAAGCGAAGAATTTTCGCAAAATAAATATCTCATGTCGCGGAAAATTTTTATACACTTGTTTCTTAGGAATATCGAAAATCCACACTGAGACCCATTTCGTTGAATGAAACAAAAAGTTGACTCAACTGAATTTCTTGTTTGGATATGAGCAAAGAAATATTTCAGTTGATACAACAGAAAAATTTAGTTGGAAAATTTCGTTATATCAACACACAAATAAAAGAAAAATCTTTTCGTGTATGAACAATTATTTGCACAATTAAAAACTAGCTCTTGTAAAAGTACATAAATTTATTATATTATATATATATTATATATACGTTTCCATTGTTATTGCAGTAATCGTAGCACTCATTATTCGAGTGACTTTACATACTATCTTTTTGTAGTGTAGATGACAAGAGACAAGCAATGATAATGCCATTAGCTACGGACGCGTGCGGTCTCGGGTGCGCAAAAAGAAGCGTCTCATTAGTCCGCAGGCGGGATGCGCGAGTTCTCGACGACAGGGCGAATTAGGAGTCACCGGCGGCTATTGAACTCTAACCGCGTTGCGTATCCGCGTCCCAGCCTACGCAACGTGATGTGTATGCGGAAACGTACACGGCGTTTTGCGCGCACGCGACAGCCAGCGCGCGGCCGGCTATTAAATTAGCGCGCGTACACCGGAAACGGAGTCCACGCGATCGGGATTCGCGGAAAAAAAGAGAGCGCACTCTCCCCTCGCCCATGCCACGACCGAGATAAATAATTATCGTGGCCGGTGTACCGCGCTATGCGCGAGCGCCCCGAAGATCGGTTGTGCGAGTTTCGATCACGGGACTGAGATACGCGCGCGCTTTGCGAAATTAATCTCGCAAAGTCCCCAATGCCGTGTGACGGTGTTTCGGTTATGCATAATAATGCTTTCAATCTTTCAAATGGAACTGGAATTTTATAAAGTATAATATTTACAAATCTCTTAAGTGATTAAAAAATATCACTTTATGAGTGATTGAGGTTAGCTAACCTCAATCATTAATTTCTCTTCGTTTCTTTTCTATGAAGTCGACTGTTTCTGGTTTTGTCTTTACGCGTACTTTAATCGCGTGGAAGAATTTTGCAATTTTATAAAGCCAATTTCAAATTTGGTACGAATAACTAATTGAAAATTTCAAAAACTAATATCTTTTTTATTAGACTAATGAACTGAATGTTTTAAGTATGAAAATGTTCTGCTATGTGGTCCGCAACTTATCCTGGTATTATTTTGAGCATAAAAGCACTAATAAAAAGTATTACAAGCGCAAAAAACTATATTTGGCTGTGTCAGTAAAAAAATGGCTGAAGAAGTTATGCTGATTGCCGAGGGATCCTTAAGTCGTCTGTTTTATCGATATTCTTGGTTAGAAGTAAACTTTTAATTGGCTTTATAGAAATGCAAAACTCTTTTACGGAATTAAAGTACGCAGTAAAATCTAAACTATGCCGGTCGACTTTATATAAAAAACGAAAAAAAAATTTACTAATTCGTGGTACACTCGACAATATTTACTTGATACAAGAGTTCTACAATAAATATATACAAAATGAGACCAGCATAGTCTAGGGACAACATATAAGAATAATATCGTGCGATTAGAACTAAGATTAATAGCCTAGAAAAAAAAAGATTCCTTCTAATAAACGCAAGTCCAGAAGAAGAGAAAAAGAGCAGTATGGCGTGTAGAAATAGTTGCAGGCTTTTTCGAGAGAGGTCGCTGCCAAACATCTGTCAGATTGTCAGTAAAGCCATGGTATTGACGATGCTAGAATTCGATCCAAAATCTCGGCCTAAGCAATGTGTATCTAATAACATTGCTGGGGGGGGGGGGGGGGGTTTCGTGAAAGTTGCAAATTGATTGGCTATAAATTTCTCGGACCGAGTAGAACTTGGAATTAAAAATGTGGATAATTTACCTTATTTTCAGATATTCACAGTAGTGTAACCTCTTAAGGAGAAATAAGCAAAATAATATAAGAAAATTAAAAAGTATAAAATCCAATTGAATGAATCGTATAGTAATATTTTTGATTTAATTCAAATTTTTTTATTACGTTCTCTTGTTTTATCGAATTAATTTTACTACTCTAAAAAGTGTTACATACCTATTCTGTATTTCTAATTTTATCAATTGTAACTTATACATATGTATGTACACATATGTACATTGCGTTTGATGACACGTTACATATAGGGAATACCTTCGATAGTTCGATATAGTCTGATACTTTCAATTAACTAGAAACGGAAATTTATTGAAAATTCCGCGAATCTCGACGCGTAACAATGAAAATTGGTTTGCAATTTCGGGCCAGCGCGCCGCTGCTCGGAAGCTAGACGCCACGGAAATTTAAACCGTACATATAGATTGTTTATTGACAATTGGTTTAGACTTTAGCAAGATCGTAGACTAAACTGCTTTCGCGCACGCAGCGCTAAAGTTTGATTTAATGCGAAAGTTTACCGCTCCAGCACCCTCGACCCCCAACCCCCGTGCCCCCTTTCCGCCGTTCGTCATTCGTCGAAAACCATCGGAAACATAATTTCTTCGTTCGTAAATCGAATCTCGTCCGCGAACCAACTCTTTTCGTGCTCGTTCTTTGCTCCAGTTACCGAAAGGGGCAACGTCGCGGTCGCCGTCTCCGGAGGTTCCCGGACGGAAAGCAACCGTCAATAGAATCTGCTGGCAATCGCGAATTAATTCTCGAGACCGTTTCCCCCGCCATCGATCCCCACCACCTCCTCTTCCGCTATTCTTCGGGAAAATAAAAAATCAACCCCTTCGACGCCGCCCCATTTTCCGCTCGAGCAATCCTGTTGCGGACTTATAATGGCGTCTACAGCGTCGCTTGATCGAGTAATGATAAAAATCTACCGCGAGATCGGTTAGAATCGCTTCTCCGAAGCCTTTATCCTCGATTTCGTGTAATAGAAATGGCTACGGATATGGCGGGATCACATTAAAGATCTGACGAATGATAGCTAAAAAGAACGAAATAAAATGACATGGCACCGTGAATCGAGCAAGGAGAACTGAAAGGTCCATTCTGATATGAGAATGGTGAAAATAATAGTACACAGAAAAAATTTTCTTTTAAAACTTACCCTGAAAATCATGTAATCGTGGGACAACATGGTATTTTGAAGAACTTTATGAGAGTACTTTGAAATCTTATCGTACATTTTATAATACTATTAAAATGTCTACTAAATATGTATGATTACAAGTAAAATGTATAGTAAAATTTAAAAAAGTCATAAACTTCTTGGAAATGCCATGTTGTCCCATAAATTTTAAAAGAAACTTCTCTTCGTGTATGGCTTCATCTCCGAATCTACAGAATGTTAACTTTGGTGATACGTTTAATAGCGGAGGCTAAGGAAGATTCACTTTTTAATTCGTCGAACTTATCGCGATGGAACAAAGAACTGGAAACGGGGAATACGTGTCGCCTAATTGTTCCGGTAAGTTTGTCAGCGGATTTATGACTTCCGGTACCCCGGATAATGCGTTTCAAATCATCAGCACCAATTGACATCCAGTAATCGAGGAGCTCTTCGCTATGTCGTTAACGAATGCGGACGTGCAATATGTGTACAACACGGAGCGCGCATTTCGACGTTCATTCGGCAAACTCGATTTCCATTAGCGACATGATACGCGGGAGGAATGAGCGCGGAAGGGAATCGCGTTCGATCATTTTTTTTATTCCCCTAACGACTTTCTGCCTGTATCGACTTAAACCGCCGGGACTCGTACCGCGTTCGAGCGTCGCTTCACGAGTTCATTTCGCTCCGGACGATCTTTTATAAAAATCCAATAACAGGTCACCCAGATACCATCCGTGCTGCGTCGCGCGTGCTATCCGAGCCGTCGTGTCGATTACGGCCCGCGGACGTTTTCCCGCGGACGAGCAACAGAGAGCATTCTCGAGTTTTAAAAATGCGCGCCGGAAGATATATTATAGCGCGTCCGTATCCGCGCGATAGATCTTATTTCCCGCTTATCCATAATTTGCGTATTACCAGCGACGTGGACCATCGCGCGGCACGCTTTGACCCACTGCTCTCACGCCAGGAAGGCCATTAATTCGACATTATATTCCTGCGAACGAGAAGATATGTATATCTTGTACGTACAGGGTGTCCCAGGAGGAAAGGTCAATATTCTGGGAAGTGATAGTATCGGCCATTTTAAGCAAAAATGTTCATATGAATATATGTACCATTCCCCACTGTTTCCGAGATAGAGCGCATTTTGTTGACGTCCTCGCTCAGATAAAACATGAATACTGAGAAGCGTTTCACTTCCACATTCAACAGACGTATAAGAATAACTTCCCGCAGACGTTTATGAAGTCGGATGAAGGGTGGAGTGTACAGAAAAAAGTAAACGCACGAGACATTCAAGTAGCTTTATCTTAGAAACAGTGGGGAACGGGACATACATTCGTATGAACATTTTTGCTTAAAATGACTGATACTATCACCTCCCGGAATATTGACCTTTCCTTCTGGGACACCCTGTATACAAGTGAGAGATATATATATATATATATATATATACATAACGCGCGCGCCCGAAGGAATAAATTCAATTCTTCGCGTGTTTCCAGATTTTCGTTCAAGATACTGTTTCGGGACGAGCATCGTTCTGCCATTCTAAGCTTTTCCTCAATTTTCTATGAATATATAAGAGGTGAATGCGTTGCTCTTGATACATTCATTATTGCCATTGCAGCTTCTCGCCCAACCTCACTTATCTATGTTGGAAGAGCTGAGAATGAAGCGGCGGAATAATATAGATAATGGAAGAAACTTTATAGGTCGGGCTGGATCTTATTGTTAGTGTCGAAACATGTTTCTGCGTAGACATATCTTTTTTCCAAAGCAGCAAACTGCGACTTTTGGCCTTGAAACACAGTCTGAAGCTGAAGTCGAAATAGTTAAATTGATAGTCAATTTAATAATATCTTATACAGTATCTTAAATAAGCATCTTTAGAAACGACCTAAAGAACTTGTTGCGAAAAATATAACCTCAGCAAGGATTCAAACTTGGACTTGCCTACTAGAGAGTAAAAGATAAAAAACGTGTTTCTTACTCCCCAGAAATGGATGTTTTGCCCCATTGATTACTCAGAATGTCTAGTTTAAAGATACCTTGGTAAATATTCACTATAGGGGAGTCAGCTCCGATGACCTTGACCTTGACATAAGTTGTCAAGGTT
>NW_011967035.1:51985-55601 GCF_000949405.1 Vollenhovia emeryi | reverse complement strand
CAAGGTCATTGGAGCTGACTCCCCTATAGTGAATAATTACCGATACCTTTGAAGCATGGCTTCGAAAAATCAGCATCACTAAAATTAAGTGTCACACGTTGTGTTATTCTCACTTTTCAGCCAGAAAATAACAAGAATATCAACAACCCAATAATGTTTTAGAGTTGTTTAATTGTTATAAAAGTGAAAAAAGAAACAACATTAAAAAGTACCATTGAATCTATTTAAAAAATTTACTGAAAACAGTTTTTTACCCAAAAATAATATTTTCCCCACTTAATTTCTTACATGAAAAAAAACGTGATATTTAAAAATTTCTACTTTCCACAACCTGAGACGAGTGTCTTAATCAATACGATCACTAAAGCACGTGATAATATTTATCGCAACGCCGGTATACGGAAAGGAGTAACGTCATTACGGGCGATAGTAATCTCAAAAAGTCGAGAATATTCTATCTTTTTGTAAAATCGCACGCTTCCGCCGGTAAAGAAGTCGTGAAAACCGCTACCAGTGTTTCTCAAAATGGCTTTACAGACTAACTGGAAATTTTTACAGACATCTGAATAATAGAGAAACAAACGTTACAGATTGCAGTTGATAAATAAAACTGTAATTTTTTTTTCAAAATCAGGAAAAACGCGGAGAACCACTTCGTTCCTCCATTAGTCAGACGTCGACCGCAAAAATTTCAAGTCATTCCGTAGAACCGTTTTCAAGAAACGTTGGAAGCGGCTTCACAATTTGTTTACCGACGGAAGCGCGCGACGCAGGGCCTCAAAATCATGTCCACGCCTAGGTGTTATCCCGCAGCTTCGTTGTTTGACGCAATGCCGCGTGGGAGACGAGAGCCCCAACATTAGTATGGCCCATCGAACGCGTGAACCCCTTTAACCAGAGTAAACAGCGGCGGAATCGCGTCACCGTCGTTCGCAGTCGTTCTCCTTTCGACAAAACCTACACGCGCGCAATTGAGGCCCCGGGGGCGCTGTGTCAACCGTGAGCTGTTAGCGCCCGTCCAATCAGGACGCATAAAAATCATTAGAAGGGCAAATCCCCGAAAGTGAGTTTCGTGCCTGCGACGTTAATCCGGGGGATTAAATTAATCAATCGCCGTTCGCCGATCCGGCTCCGTTAGGTTCGAGAGCGTCAATATTACGCTCGCTCTCTCCAAGGCTCTCCTCGCGGGCATTATCATGGTTCGTCGGGGGCAGGCGGGCCAGAATCTCCTTGTAATTAGCGTTGTTTGCGTATGGCGACGCCGACTGGCGCGGGGCTCTTCGTTAATCAAATTCAACTTCGTCACTGGAAATCTAGTCGCGATGCGGCCTCGCGTCACCGACCTCGTGTCGGCCCCTCGTGTTAGTTAGCCGTCAGCCTGTTATACTAGTTAGAACAATCTCCGCCAGTCTCTCCATGGGTTTCGCGAGATATCTGCCGATATCTCGTCTCGTCCTGAGATTCGTCTTGAGGTTCGACGGCTCGGCCACGGTTCGTTAACTCAATCGCAAACGTTTATACCGATTTAACGAGGCTGAGACGGAGGGTTTATGCAAATATTCCCGCTCGACGAACAACGTTACGGATACGATGTACAGATTGCGATTAAAGATGCAATCAGAGTAGCGATATTAATTAATATAGCTTCTACTTTCAAGTCGCGGCGATACTAAACATTTCGCTCGTCCACTAAAATTGTCTACAGTCATAACGCGAGATCATTTCTCTCGGCCGTACAACATCGATTTTCGTCGCTCTGTCGAAACTGCTTAGCTATTATACGTATAGGTAGAACAATCTCTTTGTGAATTTGCCGAGTTTCCTGATGTCATTATCGTCGTGGAGCCTAGATTAGAAGTTGATTGAATCATAGGCGAAACTAACAAGTGCCTGACCTTCTGGCAAATGATCGCGATAGGATTACTTGCCATCGCTGCACGATAATTTAATAAATTCACCCGAAACAAGTAAGACGTTTAAAGAATATCGAGTCCAACTCAGCTGGGTAAAAAATTGTCAGGAAATGGTCGTGTTTCGTATAGTCAGTTATGCATTATTAAAGTTATTAAATAATTTGAGCTTCAGGTTAACATTTCAATGCAAAACTTGGATATTCTCGTTGTCCTTTCTCCTCTGTATTCCTTTATCAGCATCAATCCACTTGGCTAATTACCCGTATCTCTCAGTGGGCTTCCCTCGTGACCTCATCAGCATCGAGCTTATTCTGGAACAGACTCAGCGGAGTCGGCTAACACACTCCCGAATATAATGGACTGCTCCTGTATTTATTACCGTAGCAGTCCAGCTCGTGGATGATTACGTGGATTATTCAAGCGTGACACACGATCCCCAAACATAAACCGCTTTTAAACGATACTGTGTGATATAACACTATGCGTTTCTTGCTTGTAAAACTTAAATGTATAATAATTCAATACAACTTTCCATGTCTTAAGATATTACTCTCTAAATTTCTTCGAGTGGAATCTCTCTTTTAGAGTGAGACTAGAAACGATAAAACGCGCGCTTCGCGCGCGGTTTGTGGTCAAGCGTTGTATATTTTTAAAAATTTGTATACACGCGAAGAAGTGATTGTATGCGCAACGTCAATTTAAAATAAAAAGTAATTTGTCACTCACTGATACGGTTCGCAACAGCAAAGTTGTACATCGCTAACTATATATGTTAAACTGTAACAATACAAAAATGTATACGATTATTATAGACTAATTATGTAAAATCCAGACTATTGTATTAAATATACTTTATATTTAATATTTTTGAAAATGGGTATTTATTAAAATAATGATATAGAATACTGAAAGTCTTCCTTTTAAATATGAACTCACAAAATTTTATACGTATGGTTTTGTCTGTAACACTTATTCGAATCCACGTTCGAATCATTTGAATAAATAAAATAAAAGCACAGAACAGATGCTTTATTTTGCACAATTAGCAAATAACAAAAATGTAAGACACTTACCTTACGATTTCTCTGCCGTTGCCCGATGCCGCCGCCTAGGCCCTGCTGCTCCTCTCAGATATTCTTGTTGCACTTACACTCATAGCACTCACTCGCAAAAACCGATCGCGTGAAATTTCGGACACTCCCGTACGCGATGTAAAATACCGTGAAATGCAGTAAGCGACGTTCTTTACTTCCTGTCCGTTCGAGTTGCGAAGAACGACAGAGCGAATTACAGCGTGAACGCCGAAGTCGCACAAATATCTCTCTCTTACCGAAAATGGAACAGATTACACGAAATCGATAGATAGTTAAAAGCGCGGTGCGTAAACGAGATGTAACCGCGACACGGTTTACTTTCATATTTTAGATGAGTTAGTCTCGTAAAATATGCCATGTACACGTTAATAAAGAGCCGTCGTCTCAACGCGCAATTCGTTTCTCATTACAAGTTGTAGAAACTTAATAATTAATCTAGTAGCGTTACTTGTCACTGATAAAGGAGTCCAAATCAATAGCGTTTTATCTTTACATTTTTCACGATCGAGTCTTGGAAACCGACAACGTAAAAATAATACCACGCACGGAGTGACTCGCGCCATTGCTTGCCGGCTAGCGGCTTGACGTTCGGCGAGCGAGTGAGAGCGC
>NW_011967035.1:23283-49958 GCF_000949405.1 Vollenhovia emeryi | reverse complement strand
CTCTTTCTCTCTCTCTTCGCGTGTGTACAAATTCAGGAGCAAATGCCAGCTTATTAAGGTACGCTCCGTAACATTTTATCGAAGTCGTTTAAGGCCGTAACTCTCTTTTCGTGGGGGGGGGGGGGGCTATATCTTCGTTGAGGCCACGCGCTACCTCCATCCCGTCTGACGTTCAAATGTGACGCTTCTGAGGCGGATAAATGCAGCCGTGTCGTTTCAACTCAACATCTCTCGTTGCTCTGGGATGGTGAGGCGGTGGCCGAGTGGACGTGTGCAAGCCGCTGTACGTGCTTCCTGACAGTTGAGAATTTACTTGGCTACGAGCGCGTTACGGCCACTCGAGATCCGCCCCTCTCCCCTCGCCCGCGCCCACATTTGCGTATTTTACCCGGCTTTACGCGGGGAATGCGAGATACCGCTGTTATCGCGAAAGGGATCTCCCTTCACAGGGCCACCTCCCGCGGACCGCTAACGTTTTCAGGCTGCGGACTCCTCTGGCTAAAGCAAATTTAGTCTTTTGCCCGCCTGTGTGCGATGCACTTTGGCTGCGTCGGCACGTTTGTCAAAGCGAGCTCTGATTGTTGCGAGGTGGAAATTATTGTCGGACAATACGGCTTTCGATTTACGCGCGCGTGCGCGCGCGCGTGTGTGTGTGAGAGGGGAAGGGAGAAAGACAAAGAGAGAGAGAGAGAGGGAAGAGGGAGAGAGATGGAGAGGGAGGAGGGAGGGATGCGTGTATATATATGTATGTGTGTAGAGAGAGAAAGAGAGAGGGAGAGGGTGAGGAGAGAAAGGGGGGGAAGGGTTGTACGGAGATTTCACTTGTCCGGAACTCGTCGCTGTTTGCCGGACAGAGGATTTTTAACTTGGAAAATAACGGGCGTCCTCTCAATTTTCTCAAGGACAAGCAAATTCTTGCCCGGCCCGCGGAATCCATGAATGAGGATTATGGCGCTGGTTCTGGGTAGCGTCATGTATATTTCATAGTTTAATTCCATCTCTCGGAGTCGCCGGCGGCGCGAAAGTATGCGGGCTCAACAATTCCCGCCCGCGAGTGCATCGACGAGGCGCAAACGGCGGCGACGTCGGGGCCGCGGCTCTAAATGATTTCTGTTTGAGTAACGGGACGAGTATCTCACTGCGATATAATCGTCGCAAACTTGGCAATTTCCGTGCGAGACACCCAGCTTCTCCTCTCCATTCCAACTCGGGAGAGGATTTTCCACGAGACGCGAGAGTCTCGTGGGTCTCCGCGTCGGACGTTGGGAAAATTCATTATTTCGCCGGCGTTACGTGGAATTTCGAAGGAAAAGGGCCCGCCGCATTCCACGGGGTGGATTCTTCGCGAAAGCAGTTTGCATAAAACAATCAATAAGACGAGAGACTGATAAGTTGTAGCGGCGGCGCGTCTCGAAATTCAGCCCGCGACGACGCGTCTCGATTTATCACGCGCCGGGCGCAATTTTTTACGCCATCCCCGCGCGTCTCGCCTGAAACGCGCATGCTTCTCTGACGCGTTCTACGATTACGTGTAAAGATATATGGAAGCTATCGCGGATGTACGCGACGTTCGTTAAATCCTGAGCTCTTCTTCTTTATTAAAAGGTGACACGAGGTAAAAACGGCTCCGCGCGCCTCGTATCTTTTATGCAGAACGATGAGAGAAACGTCGATCGTCGCGGCCGATAATAGAGACGGTAAATAAGTAATGCCTTACAAACCCGTACGAGCTCGTACGAGAGATACGAGAATGGAATCGAGGCTATCGTAAAATATTTTTCGCGCCCCCGCCCGGTCTGTTTTCTGCGTGCCATATCTCGCTTGACCCCGACTTCGAAAGCGAGTTTTATTCATTTATGCGGTAGGTCAGCTAGAAATAATAAATGGGATATCTGATCGCGCGAAAGAACTCCCTTTTGGGGCACATCGGCCGTTCGATCTGCGAGATATGATAGACAGAGACAGAGAGAACGTATATGTGTTTGAGAGAAGGGTATGAAACGAGGGGTAAACCGCTGTGGGCATTGTGGTGTACAGATTTGCGGATTCATTACTGGACATTACTAGGCATTACTGGGCATTTTTGGGGCATGATAAATATAAAATGAAATAAGATAAATATAGTAAGACAAAGTAATGCCCGCTGGGCATTAGTGGGCATTGATGTACAAAATTTTGTTCCGCGGTTTCCCCTCGGTGTGAAACGACACGTGCAAAGTCTCGTGCTCTGGATTTGGAGAACCGGATTTCGAGACGAAAATATGCTTTACTACGCGATAGTAGATCTCTATTTTTACGGAATAATTATTTCGGTCGTCGGGTCGCGATAACGCGATCCTCGCGAAGTGGGTCGCGCGTTGGCTCATGTGTCGAGTTGTACTACTCGCGCGGCGAAGCTTCGCCAACGTAAGGCCTAAAAATATAAAATAGTAGACAATCGTTCGCTCGGAAGACTTTATTCGGCGCAGGTGAGTCGAAGATGTGCTCGAGAGACGACTCGGGACTGAGTTCAGTTTGAGGGGCATTTTCGTTCAACGAGGTAAGTTGAGTTTATGTTGAAAAATAGCATACAATAACGCGTTCAGATGATTGGCACAGTTTCTGAGGAGAGGCGTTGGAAACCAAAGAGTTAGCATAATACGATGGTCTGTTAGGATAAGACTGATTTTTCATAACGTATGTCAAAAAAAGGGTTTTAAAGAGAAAGTAAGGAGACGAAAAGTGGGTGAAAGTGGGCGGGTTAAGGACAATTAACGGGACTACAATTTATTGAGGGTTTTAGGAGAAACTGCTTTGTAAAGTTAGCAACAATTATCAACTCTGGCTAATCGTACAAAATAATCTCGCGTTTACGAGACGCTGATTGGACGCTTGTTTGAGCCACGTGGAAAATTGCGTCGCGGCTTCCCGCGTCCCCTCGAGCTTATCCGTGGTCGCCGCCGCATAATTCAGCGTTTTAATATCGCGCAAAAGAATACCACGCGTAATAAATCCGTCCACTCGTCGTCTTAGCCTTTTCGTTTTACATACTCTTACCGTAACTCGACTTATCTCCGGGTCAGTGGTTTACGGTATTCCCGGGAATAATAAATTTCAATCCCGCGAGCCGTTGCGCAGACGCGCGCATCCGCGATTTTCCGCTCGCGAGCTGCGCTCGGAAAGAGCGCGGAAAGTAGTTTTGCTCTCGGTGGATTAATAACTTCTCCCTCTCCCCCCCTCCGCTTTCTCATTTATGAGCGGTTATATTCGCAGGGAAGGAACACGCCTTAGCGCACACGTCCGACGAATTAAAAGTTGCTAATTATCTCGTAATTGGTCTTCGCAGCCACCTCGCTCGATCGCTTTCGACGCGATCGTTTAGCATTTCGATCTCGCCGCCGCGTTATCGTTCATCTCCGTAAATCTGGCTCTCCGCTAAGCGCGAAACGATACGCGTCGCAAATACGCGCGCGTTGCCATAAATACATCAACGTGCAATCGATTCCTCGCGCCGGTATGATTTTTACAGCGCCACTTTTACGAGCCGCTTTGATTTTATCGGATTACGGGATATTGAAAATCCCCAGATGGTTCGCTGGATTTGATATTAATCGATTGAAGTGTTATGAGTATCGTATGAAGCGCCGATTCGATTTGAGACTCGAGAATAGCACGCGCGCTATATTTCATTTATGATTAATCTGTCGCGATTATAATATATGTTTGAAGCGCTACATCGTGAGAGCTTGCAAATCCATATCTCCGTATCTCGTGTACCAGCCAGCAATCAGTTCCAATTTAAAAGAGATGAATTTCATCTCTATTATTCGCGATTATTATGTGAAAAATGTGAGATTGAAATTAAATAAAACGTATTTGTTTTCAAACGATGTAAAACGCGAGCGCGCAGCACCCAAATTATTTGTCCGATTATTTCGATATTCTCGCGGATTCTACGATATCGCGAGAACCATAGACCGAACCCTCATCAGATAACGATGCGTATTACGCAAATCGTGTACTAGAATTTACGGGAACAAATAACACGTAAACCAGCTAGCATTCCGGGCGATTGTGCACCGTCGATCCCATTTAAGTCTGCCAGCGAACCGCGCAAGACCATCGCGCGCAACCAAGCCGCATCGCACGAGACGGATATTTACGCGAGTGCTCACTTAAGCCTGCACACGTCCCAGATAGGGCCCTCCCCTCGTAGAATGCGCGAGTAGTTTCGCCGGTCCCGGTGCTCGACGCGAAAATTCTAAGTACGAGAGCGGCAAGTTTCCCGGTGCGCTCAAGGAGCACGAGTGCTCCTTGAGAGACGAGAGGAAAGCGGAAAGTCGTCATTGATATAACTTCGTTGCTGACCTTACATTTGTGCAGGATAAACCAGAGTATTGCGGTGCGGAAAAAAATTTGTAATAGGCTGTAATTTCTTTAATCGCCGAATGGTACGTTTCTCTCGTTACTCTCAAAGGTACTCAATATGCAGTACTTTATATGTGTACACCGTAAAAAATAACGATATTGCGAATATCTTTTTTTCTATCCCGTAATACCATAGCCATCTTTTCCTTTATACACGTCTGGCAAACTAGCCAATGCTGATGTTGTAGTATTTTAATAATTTTCTATGAAGTATTTTTTTTAACGTCGATAGCATTACGTACTTTAAGCTTCGCTCACGTAATATGCCAAACGTTATTTAAAAAGTAACAAAATTATGCTTTCTGTATCTGAAAAAATTCTAGACATTTTACCCGGTTTACCCTATATGTATCTTAACGCGACGACCTTCCTCGTTCGTGATTTTGTCACCGCAAAATTTATAATGAGGCACGGGGGAGTGTCACAAGTCTGCAAACAGGCGCACTTAAACGCAAACGTGTCGCGTACGTTATCAGATTTACAAGTACGAGGGGAGATGGTGACATGTCTCTCTTCAAGCGGATCAACCTAACAAGGACAAATGGTCTTTTACGTCAATCAAAAGGCGATTTGTATTTTTTTAGGCAAGAGTATCCTTTATCCGAGTGTTCTATCAATTCGTTTCGACGTGGAAAACTTCGAAAGCTGCCCTGCAGCTTTCTCCACGACGGTTTATAATGTGGAGTGGCGAAAGTGTGTGTGTGTAGGTGTGTGTCTGCAGGGAAATATTTTGTGTTTTTCTTCCTGAACGACGGTGTCGTCTGTCGAAATCACCGCGCCGCTACATTACCTCGTCAAAGTGTCTATTTGCAGGAAATTATGGACGTTACGTCGCGGGAGTCAGCCTCCTCGTCGGGGGAGCGATCGAAGCGGAGAGACGGCTCCTCTTGATGGCTCAGACGTCTAGTGAACTCAAGGTCGTCAGATCCCCATAGCTACGTCCTTTACGTGTCTTTACCCCGTCTTCATCGTTTTTACAGCCCTCCCGACACTCCGCCCTCCGCCGACCTTCGGCGTGACAGATATTCAATCCCCGTACCGGATAATGAGTTTTCCACGATGCCTTACACGTCTCGTGGAAATCAGAGGCCCGGTTCGATAAACCTCGTTATCCAGTGGGAAAGTTGGCCCTTCTGTTTACCGTCACGAGAACGTACGAAAGCGTTGGTGGTTGGACCAAAGGTGTATCAAAAGGGAAAAAAAGGGGATAGCAAGTTTTCGAGATTTGTATATCGAACTCTCGAAATTTTTCGAGTGAAATTTCACTTTTCGACGGAGTGCCGTTACTCTTTACTTGGATTGATTCTTCAACTCTGAAAAGAGTGGTGTGTTTTGCTAATCGAGTACTGTTGGTAGAGGAAAGTCCTCTATTATGAGACAGCAGGTTTTCAACACCCAAATTCAATCACGAATCTTTTTGTTCCGCAACGATTACACGATCTAACCATTTTTCCAATAAACAGATTTCACTCCGAGAGCAATGAATTCACGGAATCAACGTATGAAGCCTATTAATTTAACAGAAACCCCGCTATTTCATAATAGGAATCTACCTCACGATGGGAGACTTTCCTCTAGTGTATGGTACAATTCATGGACGAGAGCTTCGCTATTGTTTGTTTACTGTGATCCAGATCACCGCGTATAGAGGCTGTATTCTAATATTCACAGTCAGTATTGAAAAGCTATAATTTATGCGACAGTTTCGCTTATTCTACTAACTGTCCCGGCTCGTGACGGGTCCCTTGTGTGCCAGGCTGTCTTACTTACGAGTTCGGCGGCCATCTAGCGGCGAAATACCGTACTATTAAGTTCGGAATGCGAACGTCTTTAAAAATAAGAGTCTTCGCTTTTTGTCTTAGAGCGAATGAATTCAGTAAACCCATTTTCACTCCAATACAGTAAACCCACACAGCACAATTTGGTAAGTCTGCCAATTTAAATTGGTCGGAATAAGCCAGAGACAAAAGAAATGACTAGACGGACACTTAACGTACTGAAAAGTTGTAAACTCTGGAAATAGGTTTGATCAGTTAGCAACGATGAGCACGCATATCCAATATCGAATAGGCGTTGGCCGTCATCGCCGACAACGAATCTTCCGTGGCTTTATGCGTTTCGCCGAAGTGAGGAAGGATGGTTGCGTCATAGGCTGACGTTATCTACTCGAGAAGTCCGTCGACATCCCATGAAAGACTATCAGAAATGGCATATTCGTCGCGACGACGGTGTGGCGGCCATGTGTGAAAACGAATCAGCAACGCGAATACGTGGCCGACGTGGGTACAGCTATCGAAACGCGACATCTTCCCCCGATACGCAACCCCTTCGCGAGTTTCGGGGTTGCGTGCAGAAATAGATAGATGGGTTGAGAGCGATAAATGGATCCATACGAAAAGATGTGTGCGTGGTGATTCTTTCGCAACGATAGACTTGAAAAGTTGCATATTTCGTCCCGAGCTTCATGGAAGTGCACTCATCCACGAGACGTTCGTTAATTGCACAAAAATGTACAATTCTCTCGAATAAAACGGTATTATGCTAAATATTATACAGCAATAGAAATATAAATTTTACTAATAATTTAATAGCAAGATGAAGGTAGCCCAATGGTTTATATGATGTGTAAATTCACATACCGTTTTAAATATTACATATTTCGGCCAATTTCTAAACAAGAACAAGACTTGTAATATGCTAAAAAACACTCATTTAATAAAATACAATAAATGAATACGTCAATATAGACATTTCGACTTAACTTATTGTCAGTTATCAAACCAACAAGAGAAAACCAATAGAAATAGTATGAAAAATAATCTACTAACACGAAATTTAATTAAAATTAAAC
Organism: Vollenhovia emeryi; assembly: GCF_000949405.1. Taxonomy (NCBI): domain Eukaryota; kingdom Metazoa; phylum Arthropoda; class Insecta; order Hymenoptera; family Formicidae; genus Vollenhovia; species Vollenhovia emeryi. Next base: position 42,700 of record NW_011967035.1, on the reverse strand, counting down.
CTAGCGTATACAATAGTTTGGTTGACTTAATGACACAGCGCGAGTACAGTTAAAATAAGTTTTTGAGTCAAGCGGTAGCCATGATTCTTTGAAGGTAAGAACGTGTAGCTATGATTCTTTGAAGACGTAAATATGTCGTTTCATTAGAAAATCAAAATGCCTAACGAGAAAACTTGTAGTCAGAATTGGAAAGCTTAACTGCATTCTCCAGGCAACCGATCAACGTGAAGTATCCGTAAGAGACACTGGTATAGAGACGGAGTAACTATTGTCAAATAACGGCTCTCTTATCACTTCACATTTACGGTTCATCACATCTTGCTATTTATTCTCGCTTCGTTCATTCCTCACGATTCCAATTCCACAAAGCACACAGATGTGTCTTCGTGATATATTTTTCGCAGCGTGTAATATCGAAATGCAGTACAACTTGCCATCTGCAATAATAGGTAAACCGAGTAAACTGAAAAGCGACATTGAGAACCGTAATTCGATGTGCCAGTTACCGCGTTAAAGAACGTCTCGCGCAACCGAGCGTCTTCTTTGGGGCGTTAAAGTGCTCCGACAGTCCCGCCTTGTTTCGCCCCGACAGCGAAGGAGACTCTCCGGCTGGCGTCAGCTCCGAAAGTGAATTCCGCGTCCGGTGTAACGAGGTCACGGCGTCCATTACGTATGCAAGGAAAACCAAAGCAGGAGGGTGTCGTTAAGTCGGCCTCCAAGATAAGAAGCTGGAAGAGTTTGCACTTTCGGAATTAATTCGCATAATCCGATGCGCCTTCACCTCCGTCTATCTGCCGGCCGGCCGGTCTTGCACGACGGACTCCGCTCCTCTCTCTCTCTCTCTCTCTCTCTCTCTCTTTCTCTCCGCGCTCCGTAAGCACGCGTTACAGATTAACGGAATTTGCATCTGATCGCGATCGAGATAAGTGCATCTCGTGCGCCTAGCCGGCGAAACAACCGGAAACTTTTTAAGACTCGAACGGAGAACACGATGGCAATCCTCCCTCTCTTCCGCCTCTCTCCTTTCTGTTCTCGGGAGAAATTAGATAATACAAAATGGAACGAGTGCTTTCACTTTTACTGTGGATGCAAGAAACGCGCCCAGGAAACTATGAATAGAGATGTTAAGCTCTAATGGGACACAATTCAATAAATAATAGCATTTTTCAATCTCAAGAGAATGGGCCATTCGCTTTTAGACTTTTAATGTTGGCACTCAAGATGCTCGGTCGCATTACAATTTGGAAGAATTTTCTGCTAAATTTATAACGAAAGGTATTACAGCAGCTAACGCATCGGAAAAGCTTTCTTTTACTCAAAATTAAATTACATATTATATTAAAACTTTCAGTTGCCAGGAGATATTTGTTGAGAAGACGAAGGTTAATAGATTTTTATGGTCTAATATTACTTTGAATCTATTATATGGCAGAAAAATCGCAAATTAAATCACTGAGGCTTATGAACAATTCTACTTATTCTTCCTATATGATTATGGGAAGAATATATTATATAATATAATCAAGGTTTAATCGGAAAAATTTATTAACCTTAATCTCTTCGTATCAAATTTCTTTTAAAGATATTGAATGTTTCGACAATATATTTTAATTCTGAACAAGCTAAAACACTTTTAGTATATCACGATAAACTATGTTAAAACAGCCTTTCTTTACAAATTCAACTTTCAGTTTGTTACATTATTATAATTACTGCGAAATGAATCTTCTTTAAGTCAAAATCGTACCGAGCATTTAAAAAAAATACAAAACATAATTGTTTTTTATCTTTGGGTTCCTTTTTTGAATCGTGTATGTGGAAAATTTACCTATGTTTGTAGTTAAAATCTTTGTTTCTATGAAAAAAATTGGACGTAGGTGTTAAATTGCGACCTGATTCGCAAATCTCCATTACGAACAATACGATTTAATGGATCCAACTCACGGCTGTTTTTCTACAATGTATATTTTGTCTAGTCAAAAATTATGCTGGGCATTTTATCAGAGCTCTTTTCGCTCCTCGGTCACGCTACACGGTAAACAATATTTAAAAAAAATTATACAACGCCACATAATATTCGAGATCATGGCGTTATTTCTATTTTCCTCTCACGCGTGTGCATTTTCGTTCAACGCGGCAGCTATTTAAACATGTTCCCGGGTCATTGGTGCACATGCTCTATATGCATCAAAATATCGCAGTAATATCGGAAATAAAAATTCAATATAGGGCATTTATATGTATGAAATCAGTAGTGATATCACGGATATATACAAAAATACAGGTACAAATATTATAAGTACACAAACCATTCGAACGTGACAGCGGGATAAGGTTGTCATTTCTCGCACTTGTACAAAATGATAAAGTTATGAAAGACATATCAACAAAATTTTATCGTTGATATTCATCGTAATTCAAAGGGCCAGCGCATTAATTCGTCGCGTTCGTTGTTGCGCTGAAGTAGGGGAGAGTTGCCGAATGCGTACTAGTCACTGCGTACCTCATCGATATTTCATGTTATTACTCAATATAAACAACATTTAGTAACAACAATATGAAATTAATGAGAAATAAGTAATATAGATCAAAAAACTAACAGGATACATCTTATTTTGTGAATGCATTTAAAAAATTCAGGTATAACTAATGTTACTTTTTTATCAATTTATACATATAGCTCATTACAATGTAACTGTGCCATTTGACATTTTGTTATAAATCTTTATTTTGTCATAAAAGAAGGTTTATTGTAGAATACCTTATATTGATTGCATATACATATTTTCAATTATTATAAGAATTAAGTAAATATTTTTATAAAATCCATCAAGTTTCCTATCTCGGTACGATTTTATAAACAATAAACGATATATATACGTAAGAGTAGTACAATTAATGTAAATATAAATATAAATTGCAAACATAACATTACGCTACTTGTATTTTAACGTCCTTTCCATTAACGTTAGTTATTATTTTTAAACTATTAAATATCTGACTCTTTTAGACAATTGTAGGTATGATTGTACTGTGTTTTAAGACTGACGGTTTAAAGGGATGCTGGAGTGATTCTGCACTTTTGCACCTTTTGCACTTAAAACTGCCTGTTTCGTGGAAACATTTGTGTAATATACAAATTAAATGGCTCACGTCTACAGATCGAAATATGACATCACTCAAACTAAGTTTGTAAGTCTAATAAAAATTAATAGTGAGCAGCACACATACCATATGTACAGTATGTGTGTGTGGCTCACTATTATTTCTTATTAGACTTGCAAACTTAGTTTCAGTGATGCCATATTGTTCTTTCATTTGGCCGGAATAGCGAGCTACTTTCGATTTGTACACGTAAGCCATTTAATTTGTATATTACACAAATGTTTCCGCGAACTTATAGTTTCTAGGTTAGAAAGGTGCAAAAGTGCAGAATCACTCCAGCATCCCCTTAAGTTGGCGCGCAGTTCTCGTTTTCGAATACTGCCACGTTAGGTGGCATTCGGGAATCAACATAAGACTGTTTATTGCGAGGAATTATATTTCCATATGCCTCGGTGGTCGAAGTGCTTGAGACGCCCGCCTAGCGAGAGGGAGGTCCAGGTTCAATCCCTGGCTAAGGTGATATTTTTTTCGCAATAAATTTAGAATGATATATTTAGACACTAACACCCTGTTACGGCTCTTAGTCCTTTATTCCTTCAAATTTGTGTTTAGCACATGTGAGCCATACGAATTTTATTAATTTATCTTTTAGATATATTATTAATAAAATAAATATTAATACTTTCTTATATCAATCATATACTGTTTACTCGACTTTTTATTATTTGCACTTATAAATTTGACTATTTCAAGGAGATACGATTTAGGCAATCGGTTTCCTAAATCGTATCTTTTGCAACAAGTTACAAAAAGACTTGTAACAAATTAATTTATTATTAGGGAAACGTTAAACATGTAATAGTAGATGCCAGAAACATCAAACTACAATTTCCAATGGTTGTTTGCGTACAAATCAGTACCAAATGGGATATATAATATAATAAACATTACCTTAAGTGGTACGCGAGGAGGAAACCGCTGACCAAACTCTTGTACACCAATGTCCACTAATGCCCAGTGGGCACTATTTTATCTTATTTTATCTTTATAATACCCCAGCAAGGCCTAATGTCAAAAAATGCCTAGTAATGCCCAATAATGCCGCAAATCTGTACACCACAATGCCCTCAGCGGTTTTCCCCCTCGGTGGTAAGCATTCGGCAATTCTCCCCTACCACACCGTTTGTTAAAAAGTGTGTTTTATGTCCTTGATAAATCCAGAAAATTGCCACAGAGATATCGTTAGTGATTCGCTTGCTAAACGTCGTTGCTTTTTCGATAGATGATCGCGCGCTTGCCAGACGATCCCGAAAACCGACGGCTCCGTGCGCCCCTCTGAAATATTCCGTAAGCGACCCGCTTATCATACACCCACGAAGTTATATGCATCTCCACCGCGATCAGACGTTTCGCAAATTAGCGACTTAAGTGGCTTATGAACTCGGGGGACGCGCGGGATATCGCTGCCTTGGGAGTCACTCTTGTCTCTATATTCACGGTGATAACGTTGCCGCGATGAAATCCCAGCTTAGGATAATCTGACCGTGCTCTCGCGGGCTATCGATCATCGGGATTTAAACGGTGGTCTCGAGGCCCGTCCGATCCTTCATTCTGCGAATGAGCAAACAAACCAGCGCGAAAGTTACCCCGGCTGCCCCGAAAGGCTTTGGACAACAACGCGGAAGCAGCAATTTATATTAAAACATAATCGATACCGCGTGGTATTTCGTTTACTCGCGATTGAGCAAATTACCGAGCTATTCGAGCCGGCCGTCAATGATCAAAGTTCGCTTAACTTTCTTTAACGTTATGAATTAATAAACACTGCACTGGTGTTGTCCATGTCGATATTTTCCTCGCGGGTATACGTTAATGTTCGCCGTGTTATAAGCACAAATATATCACGCTGGAGGATCGGAAAAATAGAACATAACAATGGTTATTCCATTATCTGTTATCCATTTTGTAAAATTTGATGAAAATAAAATAAAATTACGTAAAAGTTTTAAAGCATATGTGATTAACAGGGAACTGAACTCTATTTCCATTTTAAGGGGATCCTCAAGCCGTCTGTTTTATCGACATTCTTTGTCAGAAGTAATCTTTTAATTGGCTTTATAGAAATGCAAAATCCTTTGCGGAATTAAAGTATGCAGCAAAATCTAAACTATGCTGGTCGACTTTATACAAAAACGAAAAACATTTTTTAATTTTACTAATTTTTGGTACACTTGATTTTGGTACACGACAATATTTGCTTGATACAAGAAGTATTCAATAAATATAGACAAAATGGGGCCAGCATACTCTAGGGATAAGAACAATATCGTGCAGTTAGAATTAAGATTAATAGCCTAGAAAAAAGATTGTATGTAATATACGCAAGTCCAGGAATCCAAGTCTAGAAGAAGAGAAAAAGAGCAGTATGGCGTGTAGAAATAGTTGCAGGCTTTTTCGAGAGAGGTCGCTGCCAAACATCTGTCAGATTGTCAGTAAAGCCATGATGTTGACGATGCTAGAATTCGATACAAAATCACGGTCTGAGCAATGTGTAGCTAATAAAATTGCTGCTTTTTCATAAAAGTTGCAAATTGATTGGCTATAAACTCGGACCGAGTAGAACTTGGAATTAAAAATGTCGATAATTGACATTTTTAATTCAGTCTCCTATCTTATCGACACTCATCGAGTTCGCCAGCGGCTTTAGGATCCCCTCGATATCGATGTGGCTAACATTGTTAGGTTATATTTCGAGACGATAACAATGTCGGAACGACCACACGAAAATTTAAATGTTTATTTCTCAATGAGGTTTTGATGTGCAGCGTGTTTCCGGAAGGTGGCGACGAACTTACAGGTTCCCCTGTAATTCGTGAGGAAATTCCTGAGGAAAATGGTCAAACTAAACGACTTTTTAAACAACTTAAGTAACTTCGTCTCTTTAAAGCACCACGCGTCAATTTTGAGTCTTGTTGGATACTGCTTTTTCTACAAGGCTAAAGTACAATGATAATGTTTCTGAATTTTGCTTAATTTTCTGTACTGCAATAAGTATTTAAAATAGCACCAACAATGTTTGTATAAGCAAGCAGTTATCATCAGCGACGAGAAATTAATTTCTTAGTAAATAACGAATTATTTTAAGTAAACATTAATTCACAAAACAAGTAATTTTCGCATCCGAGATACAAGTTAATTTACCGTCAAAATTTCTAACGAATAATGTGGAATCGAGCGTCAAGTAAAGGGACGATTTGATCTGTACTTATGACGAATTTATAAAATATAAAAATTGTCAGGCCACGAGCTTTGCTCCGTCGAGTACGCGCGAAAGGTGGAACTCTGATATCGACGCAACGATTTATTATAGAATCGTAGAGCAGAGTACTTTTAGTCTCGCCGGTTTTGCGGGCGAAAGTTTCAGAAACGTCTCGCGAATGGAAAAACGATTTCTAACTTTCGATATGACGAGACAGGACGATTTTGCCACTGAATATGCCGGATTGCGCTGAATGCCGGGCCGCTTTTTCGCGACGGCGGAAGGTGAAAGTGAACGAAACCCCTTTACTACGCGATACGTATTAGTGGCAAATGCTTCTGTCGAAAGTTTCAGTGTATGCCGAAAAGAGGATAAATCTTCCATCAGCTCGCGGATATTCGATATTAAATTACCCCCGAACGCTTGAGTCGCGCGGAATTCAACAACCGCGCACAGGCGCTCGTGGGACGTTCGCGAAATGTATCACGGATGCGGGCATGCACGCTCCACGGTGCTAATCCGACGCAAAACGAATGTCAAATCAAAGTTGCGGTCAGCCGACGAACTAGAACCGCCGTGATTAAAAGTATCTTGAAAGTATCCAATTATTCTAAATTACAAAATGTGTTGTGCATATGTGGTAATTTCGTCATTCGTATCAATTTATAAGAAAGAATGTATCACGATATTAATCCAAAATTAGAAACTCGACTAGCAGTGAAATATGTATGCGTAGTGAGAAAAGAGCGTGTTCCACTCTCTAAAATTGTGAGAGTGTAATTTCCACTCAAATTATGACGTCGCCGACCAGTTCACTCTATTGGTGTGAATATTTACCGAATTCATTCGCTCTAAGACAAAAGTGAAGAATTTCCCTCTTATTTTTAAAATGAAGTCGTTAGCTGCAAACTTGAAGTAAGTAACGATATACCGCCACTAGATGGCCGCCAAACTTGGAAGTAAGATCACGACAGCCCGGCATATAAGGGACCCTGTCACGAGCCGGGACGGTTCGTCCGCGACAGTCAGCGGAATAAGCGAAACTGTCACATAAATTATAGGCTTTCAGTACTGGCTGTGAAAATGTTAGAACACAGCATCTACGAAATAAAGTCAAATAGTTCCCGGAATTGGTAAACAAAAAATTTTTTTATTTATAAAATTACAACATTTTAAGTTACACCACCTTTAAAGTATTCCCCTCTTGCATTCACACACTTGCATCAGTGTGCGTACGATTATTCAAAACACTCTTGGAACCTTTTATCAGAAGGTGCCTTCAGCTGTCTAGTCGTATTTTGTGCCACTTTCTTCGAATTTCCGAAGCGTGGTCCCTTCGATTTCATTTTTAGCCGTAGGAACAGGTTTTATTGCCTCGTTTCCGTAGGCTTCAGTCAACATCTGAAGAGTCTCGGAGAGAGAGGGAAGGTGATTTCCGTGGCAAAACACTGAATTTAATGTTTGCACGCTGTTCGCTAGATGACATATCAAAATCCGACGTCGGGAAACAACTGTCTCAACGATAACACCTGTTACGCCCACTGATGGTGACTGAGAAGTCGCCCCATCAGTTTTACACCTTCTCTAACAGTGGTACCAATCCCAGAAAAGAAATTCCCATCGGCGATCACCCTGCCGGTCTCTGGACATCGATTCCAGGAATTTTTTGACTCTACCTCGTATGTATTATACAGGGTGTCCAAGGAGGAAAGGTCAATATTTTGGGAGGTGATAGTATCGGGGTCATTTTAAGCAAAAGTGTTCATACGAATATATGTCCCATTTCCCATTGTTTCGGAGATAGAGCTACTTGAATGTCTCGTGTATTTACTTTTTTTTCTGTACACTTAACCCTTCATCCAACCTCATAAACATTTGCAGGAATTTCCTATATTTCCTATATTATACGTCTGTTGATCGTTATAGATTAAATTGTTGCGTATATACAAAACAATAAACGAGTTAATTTGATTATACAGGGTGTCCCAGGAGGAAAGGTCAATATTCTGGGAGGTTAGGTGCAATTATCTGGATTATAGTGAATAAACAATAGCGAAGCTCTCGTCTATGAATTTTAAACTACTAACAATAATCGGTAATAAAATATGGCACTCAAATCTCACTCCAAAAGAGTGAGATTCCACTCCAAAAAATGTGGAGAGTAAGGGACAAATAAAAGAAGGCATTGGAGAGCTCGGGGATAAAGGACTAATCGAGATTTCATTGCTCGCCGGCGCGCTCTCTCGCGCCAGGTGTGCAAGCGAGACTCACGACGTGTGTACCTGCACACGCATATACGTTATACGCATTACGCGTGTGTCGCGAAGTCGTTCGCACGCATCACCCACGCGGCCGCACGCACCGTCGTGTGGGTGGATTTATGCGCATGACGCACGGCGGTGCGGCGTATATTGTAGCAGTCGTCGCTGACCCAGATACACGGGTCGCGTCCAGCAATATCGAGCCGTGGTCCACTAGCGGGCCGGAGGCTGCACGTGACGCGTGACCGGAATCGATCACGGGACTTCGCGGATTACGATCGCGATGCGACCGGACGGGACCGTCGTCCTTGCGCAACACGCGAGTCCTCAGAATCGACGTACAGAATGGACTGAGCGTTTCGCGCGACGTGCCGGCACATGCTATAGAGAAAGAGAGAAACACAGTAGGCCCATGTCTGTTTCTCTTGCTAGCGTCTAATTGGTAGTTGTTGGTAATGGAAGGACAAGACAGACCAATGAGACGCTGACAAGAGAGACAGAGATAGCCCACCTCTCTTTCCTTCCCCCCCCCCCCCTCTCATTTTCGTGTACCGGCTCATCCCGCGCAACGCTGATTCTATTCTACAGGGTGTTATGTAAGACCTGCCTCACTTCTTATTTATGGATAGAGCGTACTAGATTGAGTCGAAAAGTCCTCTACCATTTTGCAATCTTCGCAATAACTAACGAGTTATTAGTTATTAAAAATCGCTGTCTTAGCCCGGCTTACCACCCAATTCAAACGCGCGGCGAGACGCGGTCGTCCCGCGATTGGCGTTGCTAGGCGCGCGGGGACTTGTTTATGACACACGGCAACGGCTACGTACAATAAACAACTCCTCACGTGCCTAGCAACGCCAATCGCGGGACGGCCGCATCTCGCCGTGCGTTTGAATTGGGCGGTAGGCCGGGCTAAGACAGCGATTTTTAATAATTCATAACTCGTTAACTATCGCGAAAATTGCAAAATCGTACAGCACTTTTCGACTCAGTCTGGTTCGCTCTCTCTGTAAATAAGAGGCGAGGCGGGTATTACGTAACAGCCTGTATACCCGACTTGTAAAAGGGTAGGCCTGGCTAAGACAGCGACTTTTAATAATTAATAATTCGTTAACTATCGCGAAAATTGCAAAATGATGCAGGATTTTTCGGCTCAGTCTAGTTCGCTCTCTCTCTGTAAATAAGAGGTGAGGCGGGTATTACATAACACCCTGTATATGTCGATGGTTCTCAGCGTCATTATTTTCCGTGACGGACGGAAAGCGGAGGGACTTTCCCCTTGGAGATCGCGCGCGACAGTTGCGCGACGACGACGGGCGATCTCTCCTCTTACCATGAGGCACTCCGGAGATGCGCGGCTTGATATATTATAATATGTTAAATTATAAATGCGAAGAAATAAATGCTGTTACAGTCCCGAATAGCAATTGGTCCCGACGATCGGTATATATTTGGTATGTTCTCACGCGCTCATGTTCTCCGTTCTTTTTCACAATCGGTCGAATTCCCATTATTTCCGGCTCGCGTAGCTCCTCGCGTTTAATCGCGCCGAATTAAAAAGGATTTCTCGCTCGCGTATGCAATATTCCCTCTGAGATGGAAATAGCCGGGATGATAGCCTAGCGTGAGGTCGATAACCCGAATTATGACGTCGATCGGATTAAAAGCGTGCGTGATGGATAGGCAGATTCCTCGCAAGAGTACGATGTATTACGATGGGCGAGGTATGGGTGCGCCGATCTCCGTCGCGACCGTCGGCAGCCGCGGGTCGGGTTATTCGTTAAATCTTCGCACGTAATACGTCCCGCGAGATTCATCCGATCTCGCACTTCTTTCACGCGATCGAAATTAATATCTAATTTCCGCTGACTAAATGTGACTCCCGACGTGCGAGGCAGTGAGCAGGACGCTTGCCGTTTTCTCGACTAAAATTACGCTTAAAAATCGAATATCGAGTGACTCGTTGAAATATTAAAGGGCTGATTAAAACCTCGCGACTCGAAACAATGTGAAAGATTAACAAATGAGAAGTAAAGCGGGGCTTTACGGGTTCAGTGTAGTTGACGATAACCAGTAATTTAATTATTGAGTGTTATTTAGGTATCCAATTGTTAGAATATAAAAAAGATGCTGTCTTAGGCTAAATCCATCGTGAGATTAAAGTCCTTCGGCGAGGGATCTTAAATTAAGAAGAGGAAATGTGATGTAAACTTATATTTCTAAATCACAAGTATAGTTTTGCTTATCTTGGTTTTAATAATTAATAAAAATAATAAAAATACATTATTAATACATATTAGGGACTTCATTCCTCGTTCATTCTTTACAAGAGAAACTACTTGTAAGTTCACTTTGAGAATCTTGCAGGTATTTATTCTAGAATTCGAAATTAGCTGGTCGGAATTCGGTTACTTTGCAAGAACAATTCGTATCAAATATTATTTCTTACGAGCGTTATTTGAATTTCAAAAAAGTAAAACTTGGTTGTCGGACTTGACTGGAATTTAAGTACATATCGAACTTGATCCCACCCGTCAATGTCCGCTGAGGAGTCTGTGTAACGGAATTGGAATCGATGAAAAATTTCATCATTAGTCCATGATGCGAAGGAAACCCGATAATCATTGGAGAGTCGCAATGCGATCGAAAATCGACAAGTCGATTCGTCATTTTATTCCCGCTCGTCAATGGAGAATTCCAATCGCGGCGCGCCGCGCGATACACCGCGAGATTGAGCTTGTTGCTACGATTACATCACGAGCGCATTGATACGCTCCACTGGAGCGACCGCATCGCGCGGAACCTTCGACGTCGACGGCCACGACTTTTAATCCCGATATAGCGGGCGCTACGGACCGGAAATAAGCGGCGGTTAATCCATCAAGTAACGGGATCCCCACCCCGTCCCACCCTTCGCCGCCTCTACCAGCAGGCAAATCGCGTTAACGCGTTAGCTAATGGCCTAATCATATCCAAGCTCGGGCTAAACCAGCCCGAAAACTCTTCATCGAGTTATGCAGGGATGCGTAGACGAATCCCTCGGCGTGGGATTTTGGTGGGCGGGTTGGTGGTCGATTCTCTTTCCCTCCCTCCCCCCCCTCTCTCTCTCTCTTTTTCTCGATGTCGGTTCAGAAAAAAGTTTCGCAAGTGGATGCTCCAGTTCGTCATTACGGCCCGTTGCCTCGTGTAATTTATGAGATTTTATTTTTGAAAGCTTTATCGTGTTGGCAAGACGACGTTCCCTGAAGGGGAACTGTCCCTGCCCACTCGGGAGCCATCGCCTTTTCGTTCGATCGTGCTGAATTTTTCATTACCGAAGTTATCATGAAGTAGAAGCCACCTTTTAGCAGTGGGCTTCATCGGACACCTGTGAACACCGTCGAGGAAAAGCCAAGATAATAGAAAGCTGTGAATATTTGAAATTCATAGCAAAAGTTCGCAGATCTCTCTGCGAGCGCGTGTTCCTCGATCGGGAGAGGCGGTGGAAATCGCGTTGTTGAGCGACGGCCACTCGGCGATTGAAGACACCTTCGCGTTATCATCTTTTGTTAGTTTCAAATGTGACCTCCGTGAGAAAAGAATCTCTTCGCCGCCGAAACGAAGCTCCTTTCAATAAGGTCATCCATCTTTGCGCGCGTTTGCCCGCATAGCGATGCTGGCGGTCACGGTATCACCGACGAGCTCATTAACTAAGTGTTCTGCCGATGGTTGTTTAAAGCGAGCACCAATTATTCGGAGCCATTTGAATACAAAAGCCGCCGGAGCCTTGTCTACGTAAATCATTAATGAGAGGAGGGGAGGGGAATCATACGATTTTGCCGCGGCGAAATGCACGCTCGTGTATTCGATTATAACGAGCCGCTAGGAAAGCGGCGAAACGAAGTATGCTCATCTCTCAAAACTGCCGTTACTGACGCACAATTACGCTTGTGTCCGAGAATAACCAGCAAAATCGAAAGGATACTTGTGTACAATTTTTCCGTTGAATCGTATTCCAGTGTGGCTCGCTATAAGGTGGGTACGTCGATAACTGAGATAACAGTTTTGCCAATTCATGTATCTGCTGGAACAGATCGCGGTAGATGGACAGAAGGACAAAGGGTGAAAGGAGGAGTCGGAGAAATTAGGTCGATCAGGCCAAACCCTATGAAGCAGGTAGGGAATCGACCGGGTATTTAACCGGCGATCGATACTATTGGACAATTAATTATGGATTTAATCGACGATCAATGCGACCGGGTAATTAATTATGGGCTTAGTCTATTACAGATATTGCCCCCGTATTATTGTAATAATACAAACTATGCTCATGCGATCGATCAACAATTACATAGGCTTGAGCAAATTGAGCTTATTCCTATGGTTTGTCGAGTATACATCTTTATAAAAATATCTCCTGTCGTTTTTGGTGTAGTACCAAATTAGAGAAGTATACAGTACCGGCCAATATATCACTTTTCGATTTTTTAGCATAAGTAATTTTAAAGCGCTCGAGTGAAAAATTCGAAAATCAAGATGTACTTTGTCAAATTTTGTTACCCTTCGCGTACAAGATGTACCTGTTATTAGGTGCCTACTGTAAAATTTTGAGCACATTCGGTGCACTTCGACGAAAGTTATGCTCAGAGAACCTTAAGGTGATATACTTGTGGCCAGTACTGTACAAGGAGAGAATTGTCTTTTAAGGGGATCCTAAAGCCGCTGGCGAACTCGATCAGTGTCGATAAGATAGGAGAAAGAATTAAAAATGTCAATTATCGACATTTTTAATTCTACTCTGTCCGAGAAATTTATAGCCAATCAATTTGCAACTTTTATGAAAAAGCAGCAATTTTTTTAGCTCCACATTGCTCAGACCAGGTTTTTTGATCAAATTCTAACATCGGCAACACCATGGCTTTACTGACAATCTGACAGATGTTTGGCAGCGACCTCTCTCGAAAAAGTTTGCAACTATTTCTACACGCCATACTGTTCTTTTTCTCTTCTTCTGGTCTTGCGTTTATTAGAAGTAATCTTTTTTTCTAGGCTATTAATCTTAGTTCTAATTGCACGATATTGTTCTTATATGTTGTCCCTAGAGTATTCTGGTCTCATTTTGTATATATTTATTGTAGAATTCTTGTATTGAGCAAATATTGTCGTCAAGTGTACCAAAAATTAGGAAAATTTTTTTTCGTTTTTTATATAAAGTCGACCAGCATAGTTTAGATTTTGCTGTGTACTTTAATTCCGTAAAAGAGTTTTACATTTTTATAAAGCCAATTAAAAAATTACTTCTAACAAAAAGAATGTTGATAAAACAGGCGGCTTTAGGATCCCCTTAAACTTTATCCTGAAAATCATGCAGTCGTGGGACAGTATTTTGATGAACTTTATGATAGTTTTTTGAAATTTTACCATACATTTTATTAGTAAGACTAGTAGTATCTACTTAAAAAAATGTATGATAAAATTTCGAAACACTCTCGTAAAGTTTTTTAAACTGCCACGTTGTCTCACGATTACATGATTTTCATAATAAATTTTAAGAGAAAATTCTCCCCGTGTTTATTCACATTTATTCACCATAGTGCAAAAAGTAAACAGTGCAATGTATATCGTAAAGACAATGCGTTAGATTTTTTATACAGACTCGTAACAGTTTTTTTCATTCAGCATTTTTGTTTACGCAAGTTTAACTTATAAATTCGCTCAAATATTGTTCCAGCAATTTTAATCGCGAGAAACTGTGTCGCCAAAAAGTTCTAATCCGCCTGAAAAAGACATTAAAAGTGTAAAAAATACCGCCGAGTATATTTTGTAGTGGTTTATGTAATTTTTATTTTCGCAAATTCAACTTATAGATTCGTTCAAATATGGTTACAGTAATTTTATTCGCGAGAAACTGTGTCGCCAAAAAGTTCTAATACCCGTTTAGCCTACTTCTTAGGCAGTTCTTCGGAAAAGTGACCAGACTGTAAAAATTGAACGCTCCACCGAGCCGTCAGATCGTGAACTTTCATCGGGAAGCGTTTCTCGTTAAAAGCTATCGGTTTTTTTTGCGGCGGCTTTCTTCATGTTTTTAACGATCCACGATCCCGCGATCGCTCGCAGCGACAGTAAACCCGGAAATGGTCGCTTTAAGCGTGTGTCACTTTAAATCAGCTTTTAAGTCGAGCTACGTGGTTTTGCGGCCGTGTCCCGTTTGTGTCTCTCATGGCGCGTTGCGATTTACATCAATCCGCGCGATATTATATTGTGCCTTGCTACATCACGACGTATAATCAATGTCAAAGCAATCTTCCTCTTCCGCCAGACGCGGGGATGAATAAAAGCATCTTGAAAATATCCAATTATTCTAAATTATTACGTATATGTAGTAATTTCGTCATTTATATCACTTTAAAAAATTAATAAAGTATTAATCCAGTTATTGATCAAATTAAAAATTTGATTACCTATTGTTAACAGCGAAATTAAAACTAAGAGAATCTCGAAAATATTTATTTTAAATTGTACACAGTAAAAACTCGCGTGTTGAAATGTTAAAATTTTCTTGTGTTACCAAGATTTGATTGTCACCTCAATGTAAAATTAATATAAAACAGATATGTTATTATTTTCGTACCATTTTTATGTGTTATATTTATGTTAACATAATAAAGTGACACTTTATGAATGTCTTTTAAAAATTGAATATCACTTTGAGTTCTTTTAACACTATTTCAAAATCAACCGAAACATGTGATATCGACATTTCTTAAAAATGATTTTAATTATTCCAATTTGTAACTAATTCGTACAGTTTACTTATCCCGTCTACTTTTCTTACATCACACTTAAGGCTAAAAGAACATAAACATAAATGTGAAGTATAGCGTTAATTAATTAACATTTATAATTTGTTAAACAGTAACACGCGCGATGAATGTTATTTTAACTTAAAATTTAGAGTGGACTTTTTGAGACACGTAAAAAACGTTAACATTAACATTTTATTTTTTTTACTGCGTATCATTATTCGTGTTAATACATAATTCATAAAAGAGGAAACTCCGATTGTCGCTAATAGAAAAATAAACAAGGATCACGCTCTAAGGGTTGGATTTATCGTATAACAGTCGTATAAACGCACGGGGATACTAAATTCGTGCAATAGTTCGTATAGTTGGCTCCGCATACGTACATCCGCATTATTGCAAGGGTAGCGGCCGGTAATTAATGACGACGTTGGTTTTCGAGCTTGCGCAGGCAGATTAGATTAGGTATCGCATTGCGCGGAAACCACGCAGTTAATCCAAGGTAGCGAATAGGTGCAGCAGCCGGGCTTGTATTTGATCCGGTCGAAATTACTCGCCTTCGTCGCAACAACAGTGCCGCGCATCGATCAGACACTCACCCAAAAAATGCGATTACCAGGAGCGAGAAGCGGAATACAATTTCGCGTATGACTTCGCGGGAAATCTTAACTTGAGAATTAACTCCAAACTCAATGAAACTATGACAAAATTATATCGCGCCGACGAGAATACGAGAAGAAAATTTATTAACATCATACAAAAGGATATACGAATCTTCGATTTTTAACTGGAAAACTTTCTCGCTGAAACGGAAACTGGAGGCTGGCAAGAATTAAAAGAGAATTTAAATGCAGTTTGCGCACATCTTGAGAATTAAAAAAATACGCTCTGTTACTATAAAAAGATAACTGCAGAAGTGAGTTTGCGTAAGATATATTAGATATCGCCATTGGGAATCTGGCTGTCTTCTCCATTTACGTGGAGCACTAAAACGGAATAATAACACGAAAGAAGGATCCGCTCCAGGAAGCAAGAAGTTTTCAATTTCTCCTTTTCCAAGAATATAAATTAAGCTGATTAACTCCGGACTCCAAAGCGCTCGATGATCCCTCTCATTAAATTGTACAAATTTGCGCGTAGATTCGCCATTATTAGATCGTAATTCCAACGTCGTTACTTCGGGCGATTAAAAGTTTCGACCGTATGTGCGAGAAATGGGCCCTTCGAGGACTCAAATATTAGGATAACCCGGCAGGCAGCTGGAAGTAATTGATACAATTAACTCTTCTAATCTTTCCTCGTCTAGAGCCGGAATTTAGTTTACGCAAATTGCAGTAATTGATAAACGCCCCTTTTCTAACTCCTCAGCGATCGCAGTTAAGTTTGGATAACGTAACACTATCGCGTCGTAATCGACTTAATCGAGGGGGAAACCGCTGACCAAAATCTTGTACACCAATGCCCAGTGGGCATCACTTTATTTTATTATCTTATTTTATCTTATTTATCTTGTGTTATCTAATTTTATCTTATTTTATCTTTGTAATGCTTCAGCAAGGCCTAATGTCAAAACTAATGCTCAAAAAATGCCCAGTAATGCCGCAAATCTGTACACCACAATGCCCTCAGCGCTTTCCCCCTCGGACTTAATCTTGATAATAAAGTCGTATTACAATCTATATAAACAGAGAGCAACTCGAACTATCTTTTTTATTATCATATATAAAAAGTATTATAGAAAAAGCCTAAATAAAAATTGTATCACTTTAATAATAGTTTTGCAAAATCGTAGGACTAAGGGGGATGCTGGTGTGATTCTGCACTTTCGCACCTTTTGCACTTAAAACTGTCTGTTTCGTGGAAAGATTTGTGTAATACGCAAATTAAATGGCACGTGTACATATGATCGAAAGCAGCTTGCTATTCCGGATAATTTAAAGAACAATATGACATCACTGAAACTAAGTTTGTAAGTCTAATAAAAAATAATAGTGAGCTACACACATATATACTACATGTACTGTATGTATGTGTTGCTCGCTATTATTTCTTATTAGACTTACAAACTTAGTTTCAGTGATGCCATATTGTTCTTTCATTTAGCCGGAATAGCGAGCTGCTTTCGATATGTACACGTAAGCCATTTAATTTGTATATTACACAAATGTTTCCGCGAACTGACAGTTTTTAGGTTAGAAAGGTGCAAAAGTGCAGAATCATTCCAGTATCCCCTTAAGAGAGTTTTCAGATAAATTTAAATAAAATAGACGATCTTGCGAATAAGAGATTAAATAAAGAAGGGACAAATGTACATACATAACATACTGCAGGAGCAGTTCTTCCATTCTCGTGGTACTTGACAAGAGTTACACGTTCCACTAATTCATTTCAATGCGGGGATAGTATATGGCCGTTGCAAGTTTAATCAAACTCACGCGCGCCGCATATTGTTAAGTTTTCATCAGGAAGTCTTCCCGGCCGTATATCCCCGAGGATTCCCTCCCGCGTGATTTTTCCTCTTTTCATCTCTCCCGCCGCCCGCTTTTCACGCGTCGGCTCAGGTGTAACCAGAAATTACGTGCAAATTTCTCAGCTTACGTCGGGCGGGCCAGAAAGGCGGTAAAAACGCATCCGCTCGCTGTGATATTTCGACGCGCGCCATGATGCAAGTGAATATATTGAACGCAATTTGCCGCGACGAGCGCGTATCAAGCAAAAATGTGGCGATGCGCCGGCAAACACCGGACGGCTTAACGCCGCACTTACCGCGTTTATGTAAGCACTGTAAAATTTCTACGCCCGCATAAAATAAACGACGTAAAATTTCGAGCGAAATCGCGTCCATCATCTACCTTGAGCATCTCGATTTCTCGCACGGCACGATGTAATGCTTATTACTCGTGAGACTTTTGATTTCTTCCGTATCTCAACCCGTTATTTTCAACGGGATACCTCGAAAAATCATTAAGATTTACTTCGGGCCAGCGTGTGCGCTGCTATAAGGCCTGAACGGCTTCCTCTCGTAATTTTTCCTCCGAGGAGAACCTGCCGCCACCGATTTTTCTTCCTTCCTGATTTGGCCATCCGTTCGCGTTCGAGGATAAAACAAGTCCGTGCCTTTTCAGAGCACGCGTGCATTATGCACGACGTGGAGGAGGATATCGAGGAAGGTGAACAAAAGTGGGCGTACGGGTCAGGGTCGGGCATATTTGACGTCGAGCTCGCCTCTCGAACCGCCCGTCCTCGTCGTGATTTCGCGAAGCTGCGCGAAATCCTCGACTCCCATTGAATTAATTTACCGACGTCAACGCACCGTCCCGATACGCTGTTTCGATGAAAACTCCCGACGCTCCTGGATCTCGAAATGGGGCTCTTAGAACTTTACTCACCGGCGTACACTGGCAAGATATTTCGGAGCTTCTTCAACCCTTAATCGGTACTCCGATAATCGAAACTTCGGTATACCGGTTATCTTCTCGATTTCGATTCCCAATTGGTTGCCGGGAGATACGAATGGGACTTTTTCTTTCCATTTTCTAACTCCTTCCTGAAGATTGTTCCCGAGTGCTGATGAACAGAGAGGCTGTGAAATTATGTATCTTCTGCCTCTTTCAGAACAAGTGGCTTTATAATAAACATAGTAAAAAGTAACGTTAAGGGAAAACTGGACCAACAGTTATCGAGATATTGTAAGCTAAATATTGAAAAAGTTATCAATTTTCTCTTAATTATCTCAAAAGGTATTAGGCAAAATGTTTCAGACAAAAGTTGTTCATATTAATTAGTAGAATAAGATGGTATAATAAATAATAGGGGATGGCATTAAAAAAATTGAAGGTAACCTTCACGTGACCTTCAAGCAGCTTTTCCAGGTCAAATTAATGACATCATCTCATGTCTCCCCCTAGACTGTACCACTTTTATTTTAAAGTTTTTTTTGTGAAATTGCATATTTTCGAAATACACTGGTCAAAAAAATTAACGCAACAAGAAAGGGTATAGCCGGATAT
>NW_011967035.1:10447-21503 GCF_000949405.1 Vollenhovia emeryi | reverse complement strand
TCAAAATTTCGTGAATTTCAAATAAGCGTAACTTCGCCAAAACTGATCAAATTGAAAAGTTTTTTTTTATTTTATAGGGCAAAGCCTCTGCTTTAAGAAGCTCTTATTGGAATTTGCATTCACCCTTCCCATTTCCCGGAACTTTCTCAAAATCAAGATCATGTTTTTCTCTAAAAAATTGCACACTTTGACGCACTGTACGGAGTGTAATAATTTTTCTTCGCCAGTTCTGCTTACGGTATCCAAAAGTGTATACTTTTCTCTTCAATTAAAAGAAAAGAAGAAGTTCCTACGATTTTTTTTCGCCAAATCACAGCTCATTGAAGTAACCCTTGTGTTTTCGACAATAACCGACGATATCTCCGTTAAAAATCATCGTAGCGAGATCGTTTTTTTTTAAATTAAAGCTTGCACTTTCAGCTTCAAAAACTAGTCACCAGATTTTTCCTCGAATGCATCTGCGCTGCTGTAGCTTTTAAAATGTAAGGACATGTTTTTACCTAAAAAGTAACCAACTTTGGCCAGGTGCCCGGGCGTAGGAAATTTTTCCTCGCTAATTCTGCTCGAAGTATCAAAAAGTGTGTACTTTTCCCTTCAATTAAAAAAAAAAGAAGTTACTGCGATTGTAATAATGCTCGTGCCACGTGAGAAAGTACGAGAACAATCGTTCATTTGCCTCCGATCGATGCAGGTGGTGTCCAGTAAGCAACCGCCACGATCGAACCTACCTCCATTAGGGTAAACCTTGCACGCTGCGTAATTGTATTCACTGGAGGGTGTAAAAGCAATTAGTTTGTCAATGACAACGAGGTATTGCAGAACGTGGAATTGCATGGTGCTTGCAAGCCATGTCAATTAACGTCAATCCCGAATATCATAAGATGACGTAAGATTGCATTACGTTTGTGCGTCGTCAGTGCGGAGAATGTTTCTTTAAGTCGCGCGTTTTTAACAATAAAAACGAACGGCCGCGCTATAATTTAAAAGACCAATTGAAAGATGACGAATTTTTAAAATAATAAATTACATGTCAATTTATATCACGTGTACGATAAATGTCACATAAATACCAAGTAATTTTTTCGATCGATTTGTGTATAATATAAAATAACATTAATGAATATTGACCAGAATAAATAAATAAATATTGAATGGAATAATTATTATTGAATTAAACACTTCCGGCTATCGGACATGTTTTATACGTATATCCTTTCCACTTTTACTAACTTTTTAAAATTCACAAAAATTGTTATTAAGTACAAGCTCCCGCTCGATGACTGAAAAGTGTTTCAGTATTTATTCATTCAGTGATAAGCTAATGTCCAAAAAATCGTTGGCGCATTAAAATTTGCACGCATTAGCTCGCTCTGCCGCAATTAATTAAAACCTATGCCTTCCTAAATCTCGCGCAACGCTTGTTTCATATTAGGACGATGGAAACGTGATATCGCTAGTTGAAACGTGCTGCGCCGCCGTGAGATATTGCGATTCTTCCTTAAACTAAATCATTCTCCACTCGAGACACGCTTCTCTCCTACCGCTACCAATTAGAACTGCAACCGCGGACGGGCGCCCGTGCTAAAGTCGCTAATACCTAAGTACCGCATCATGCCAGCGAGTGCTTCATTTGAATATAAGCAGAAACACCGACCGCCCGGTGCGGCGTGTGCCCTTTGAGAAACCTGCATTAAACCAGCGACATCACATACAGTGCCACGGTAAATTGAATTTTGATTTATTGATTGAACAAAGGATTATTTACGCGACAATCCGACACGCCGAGTTGTCATTCCTCGTTCAGCGCAAAATTGCGCATTCGAGTGCTGCAACTTGCCCTCGCAACAAAACATTTCCCAACGTAGAAATGCTTCCTAGTTAAAAGTGAAAATCGGGCTAAAACAGAGGTTTTCATGCTGTTTAATTGTATATATATAATTATCTAATTAGTAAATAAATAATAAAAACTGTAACATACGCAATGAGCTAATATATTCGCGCCGTTCAACAATAGGTTTAAATATCTTCAGTTCTTTTTTACTCGCGATTGTAACACCGACGCGTTTCTTGAGCTTCTACCATTGCGATCAAGTCACGTCCTAGAACATATTTTAAATCTATTGCGTAATTAATGTTGTATTATCAGTGGTTTTACTATTATTTATTACGGCTTTGTTTAATATCGTTGGTACGCGCTGAAAATGATTAAATAGAGCCATAACGTTCGCATTTCGCAATTATGAGAAATAAATATGTTTTATTCCGACTGATAATTATTGATGCTCGTGATGCTTTGTTTCTTTACTTATAATTACATATAATTATACATCTGTTTATTGAATTTACTGTTGGCAAAGTTATATTAGAAACTATATAAATATCAAATGTACACATGTATGTAACGGAACAAAAAGAAAGCAAAAGAGCGGTATATTTTTCTGTCTTTAAACTTGTATCAAGTGACAATAGGAGAATTCTCGTGCGAAATCCTTTCTCGAAATTCAGTCCACACCCTACGAATGTGGCAGCCTCCGCAAGACGGGGCGTCCTCCCGATCTGTCTCATGAATAACATCGATACATCGCAGCATCCAGCAGCGTCTTTGGCGTTTCGCACCAAACTGACGGCGGTATTTACGGAACGGTGCGAGAAAGCAATTTACACCCTCCTCGTCGTCCCTTCATGAAACTGGTTCAGTGGTTCAGCAAACCGCGTCTCTGTCGCCGTCGTAGTCGTCGTCGTCGTCGTCTGCTCTCGCTCAGAAGGGAAAACGACGCGGCGCGAGCAGACGACGCGCTCGTGAATTCGTAATGTTAACCCGCGTGTAATTATATCCCGTAAAGGCGGCGTCGCGGATAATAGAGGAGAACGCGAGTTCTCCAGAAGGAGCGTTAAAGGTTAACATTCTCGGTTCAACGCCCGGTTCAACCGACGACTCCGACACACGGATAATCGTGTCCGGCTACTCCCGCGCGGCGAAAAAAAATAATGCGCGACGGTCAATTTTTCCAATTTGAGAAAGGACGCGGACCGCCGCCGACCGCGGCTCACCTTCCGTATCGAGCTCGAGCTCGGTATCACGGCCCCGCATCGGGTCGCGGAAGTTCAGTGCCCTCGCGTGGCATGGTGCCTACACAGCCCAGGTACAGGCGACGTCGCTTTAAACGATAATTGACAGCACTGAAAATCCTAGTAGACATCAGGAATCGCATTAGCTCCGGAAAGCATCGTCGTTAATATCACATCCAGGCCAGAGGGGCGGTTGGACCAGCCGGCCGTGTGTATCTCGCGTTGCACGCCGCGAGGTATTTTAAAACCTCGCGGCGCAACATCCCCGTTTCCGTCGCGCGCGCGCGCGCGTGTGTGTGTCACGTCTATTTTTCAGCGATAACCTTGTCCAATAATCCTTATCCCCGCTGCACCAGCTCGGATCTTTGCGATAACGCAGCAAACTCGACGATAAATCTCCTCGTTTCGGAATTCGACGAGGAGCGTGGTTTTGTGATTTTTCCTACGAAACTGCCCTCTTCAGAATTTTAACGACCGTATTGTAGACTACACAGTTAAAAAATTTGTGTGACAGAGTATGCCCGTTAAAGGTTTTGTGTTAAATGTTTAACATATTCTTGTACTAATTTATTATAACATATTGCTGTTGCCCATACAGCACAGATGGTTGCAGTTACATTGCAGAAACGTTGCAATCTTGCAGAGACATTGCAGGGATATAAAATTGCAAACTTTCGATAGCAATATTGCAGCAATGTTTGGAAAATAATGAAAATACTATATTTTCTATTTAAAAAATGTTTCTAATTACGAGAATTTTATAATGTTATATTTGTTGATACCAATAATGGGCGAATTATTAAGTACTTGATCAGTGCGATGTTGCTCGCAATCTCCATCTATTGCGAAGCACAACATTGCTATAATGTTGCACTGCAATCTCTCTGAGGGCGGTCATTTCAACGTTGCTGCAATCCTCCAGAAACGTTGCAGCAATGTTGCGCAACGTTGCTGCAATATTGCAATCTTGCAATGTAACACTTCTGCAATCTTCCTGCAATCTTTCTGTGCTGTATGGGTGAGTTCATTGAACTCTAATACTAAAAAAAGTATAAAAATAACACAACGTGCACCTATTTTTTATTTTACACAATAGACATGCTCCATATTAGTGATAGGATTGATTTGTTAAAATTTACAGAAAAAAATGTCGATTTTATTCTATAATGTAAAAATGACTGTTAACAAAAATTTTTTTTTACTAAAACTATGAAAACGATTTTACGTAAGCTTTAGTTCAAATTACTTTGAAGTTCACACTTATTTAATATTAAAATGATAACATGATGTTACAATATACAGGGTGAATCATTAAGGTTGTCCCAACCTTTTTTATCATGAGGGATGGATTACCGACTGCAACTGTAGCCAACTCTGGAAAGCATGGAAAATCTCGTCATATATGTTTCAATCGTTAATATCTAATTATATCTCTTAAAATACAAATAGGTTTTACATGATTGAAATGTATATAACGAGTTTTTTCCAGTTTTTCCCCGGATTGGCTACAGTTTCGGTCGATAATCCATCCCTCGTGGTAAAAGGCTGGGACAGCCTTAATAATTCACCCTGTATATGTCTACATTATGTTAAATTATAATGCAAAAATTAGTACAGACCGTTTGAGACATGTGACATCTGTGAAATTAATGCAAACTTCTTAACTGTCCATGATCTTCGAAAGGCTCCACTTGTCGATACGAGTAACCAAAAAGAAAAAAAAGTCTATCTATTTCGCGGTACGCAAACGTGGAAGCTTGTAGATAGAACAAGATAAGACGAGAATAGCGAAAATCCCATTTACAGTGATAATCACTCGGCCGCGATAAGCACTAAATGTGTTATTCTTCCGAAGACACGTTCTCAGAGGGCGAGAAATTACACGATTCGTTTCCCCTCGCGTGTCCGCAGGTAAAACATCCTGCGTGAGACGTTAAATTCCTGTCCAATTAAGTCGACTTAACGCGATGCGGGGACACGAGGCGTTATTCAACGAGAGTTTCCAACGCGGGGAGAACGCGTTTCCGTCCATCTATAGTCCAACGTTGTTGCCACTCTCGCCGTTCGCTTCCCCATCGTACGACACGATCCACTTTGCGTTCGTGCGGGGGCAAGGATCGCATGGGTTCAAGGATGAAGACATTTTCGAGAGTACAAGCGAGGAGAACGTCGCCCTTAGCGGCGCCGCAAAGTCGCTCCGCCGGATTAACCAAAAGTCGGCTATTTCCTTCCTTACGATGAAAGGCGAGTATCGATCTTCAAATAACTTTCCTTCGGCAACTTGCATCTACATAATTCACTTTAATTGTAATTCATCATAATCATTAGATGTACAATGATGATGATTGACGCATACAAACTTTCTACATAAAAAATCTTGAAAAAATGTTTAATTTAATTTATTTATTAATTCCGTCATTTTATTCGTCTATTTAGTATAAGAAATAATAGTGAGCAACACACACATACAGTACATGTGGTATGTGTGTTGCTCACTATTAATTTTTATTAGACTTACAAACTTACAATTAGTTTCAGTGATGCCATATTGTTTTTTCATTTAGCCGGAATAGCAAGCTGCTTTCGATCTGTACACGTAAGTCATTTAATTTGTATATTACACAAGTGTTTCCGCGAACCGATAGTTTCTAGGTTAGAAAGGTGCAAAAGTGCAGAATCACTCCAGCATCCCCTTAATATGCACCGCCATTAGTCCTAGGATCGACGTTAAAAACCCTCATAACTTTTTAAGGTTTTCCAGAATTCCCGTTTTCGAACGATATTCAGCAGCTTGAATCTGTACATGTTTCGAGTCGTTCGGAGAAGCCTCAGAAGGAGAATTCGAACGTTCGTTGCTACGTACGGAATCGCCACTCTGGTGTTAGGAGCCTCGAGGATCTGGTCTCGTGGCACGTCGATTCTCTTCCATTCCGGGTTACTTTGGTAGCCCGGAGCGGCACGTTGCATGCTAATTAAGTGAGCAACCGTGCGCAGTCCCGCGCATGGTCCATTGTTTATTGCGATTTCGCCGTCGGCCGTTTTTACGGCAAGGCGCGACGCGGCGACCATACTCGGCTCCGTGACCTCGAAGCGGCTGGCGGCAGAGGCAGGCACGAAGATCCCGAGGAGCTCGTTAATTAGGCGATCCAAAGGAGGCTGAGTTATGGCGTTGTCACGGATGGCGCGTTCAAGATAGATTATCTTAAAACTTGACGCGAGTTTCGTCTGTGAGCCGATTGGCGAAAGCTCGCAAAAATTTAATTTAATTTAATTTAATTTAATTTATTGCATGTAAGACACAGTACGAGGGAACAGAAAGAACGCAAAAGGTGAGGCGCCAACAAAACCGTTTCTAGTAGTCCACCAGTTTAGAAGAGGCGAAAAAGAATGTACAAGGACAAGGACAAAAACTGACCGTAACAGAAATATAATACAACAGAGATATACGCAGATATATAAATACGTGAGAGCTGTAAACAACGCATGAAATATCCGCGCAGAATATATAAATGTATACAGAAAAGATCTAGACAGAGTACATGTACGCTAGTCGAGGGAAAAGGACGGGGAGACAATGTAGGCTGAAGTAGAAGATCGGGAGGAGGCTGGATGGATGGAAAGAGGCAATTTGTTGTAATATTTAACAGAACAGAAACTTTTGTTCTGAGTTGTTCTACACGGTGGTTAATATAAATCGACAATATTGTATGTTATTTGGTTTGTGAAGAAATGCGCAAAAACGGTTTTTTTACAAGATCATTTTTTCCCCATACCTTTTGAAGTTTCTGACCAATCAAACTTACTTTGGAACAATGTTTAGAACAACCTGGAACAGCCTTAAAAAGTTTGATTTTCGAAAAGTGGGGTGCCAGGTAGAAAGATCGTTTTTTATTTTCCGCAAAAAGTTTCATGATATAAATTCGATCTTCTGAAACAATTTGGAACAAATCTAGAACAACCTGGGACAACTTTTGGAATTTTGAAATTTAAAAATGCGGTGCTAACTTCACACAGGTCTCTGAAGAGCTACATTCGTTAACGGGGACAATCATTTGACGGCAGAAAACGCCGCGGTGCACCAGTCTCGTTAAAGACGAGCGCATCAAAGACGAGCGTGCGATAGAGAACGAGTTGATTTCATCGTGACTTCCGCCGGTTCGCAATTTCGTCAAAGAATGAAATCGTGAGCAAGGAATTTAATGGAACCATTGGTGAGCCAAGAGTCTACGATTGCCTCGAGTCGCGCGATCAATTGCCGAACTTGCAGCTTTAACCTCCGATGCGAAGAGATTCTTACGATTATTTGGCAAATGTAATAGACACATCGCGGAGAATTTGGACGTAATTTCTTTGGAGATATGCTGGTAACTCCTAATTGTTTCATTCTAGATTTATATAAAGTCTACTTAAAGCTTAAATCATAGCATTTTACTTCACAGCAGATGCTTCAACGATTTTTAAAAGCGTCAAACTCCCTTTGTTAGTAAAATGTGTGGTAAAATTTCCAAAAATTGTCCCGCGATTACATTTTCAGGGTAAATTATAAAAGTAACTTCTCTCCACTTATTTTATGAGATCGAAGTGTAATAGCATATTGCGTCCGGAGATCTTTCCCGCAGGTGTATTTTCGAACAATTAAAACAGGATACGATGGAACGTTGGAATTAAAGACAACGCCAGATAATCACGGACGAGCACAGATATAATATTTACAGCCGCGGCCAAGTCCATCCGGTGACATTTAGCGCGTTATATTCGAATTCGCGAGGGTGCGGGTTCGCGCATGCACGCCCATACAGCTTTCGCTGCACGTGCCGCGGCAATTTCATTTTATAAATCGTGACGACGAGGTGCGCGATCCTAACGCAGATATCAGGGAGGGTGGGGGGAAGGGGAGGGGCGGCTGGCAATTTACACAGACGCGAATGGTATAACGAGGCTACTGTGCGCCCGGGGTCGCGGGGCATATTGCCATTGCGGTCGCGTAATCGAAGCGCAAGCGAGAGAATGTTATCCGCGTCCGCGGATAACGACCGCGGACCGGGGTGTGTGTGTATACTGTTGTCCCGTCGCCGATGGGACGGGCGCGGTCCGCGGAAAACCGGCTCTCTTTTTCGCGAGACCAGTTTGCGGCACGTAACGTTTACGAGCCTTTCGAGCGTGCGTCGATTGGTAGCGGCCGCTCTTTTCGGCATGCCACGCGCAACGGCCTCGGAAAATTGCGGCCAATCATGGGCAAACCCTATGACGGGATTACCGTAAGTTACGTGAGACGTCCACGGGTCCGTTCGACGTGCGCTCGTAAACGTTTTCGACCCTGACCGATTGCGGCAGCCCTTAACAGCTGTGCTTCGAGGGGTCCAGCCGGCGCGCGACACCGAATTGTTGGACAGATTAGATACAGCGAGGCGCACCACTAAAAGGCAAACGCGAAATACGTGTCTCGGAAGAGCTCTCCAAAATTAGCGAAAGTTAATCGGACTTTAATATAAAGATAAAACTGAAAGAGATAATTATAAATAGTACAATAATATTAAAGATATTTGAAGAAAAAGAATTCATATTTTTTACACGTAAAAACGTTTTTTCAAACGACGTCTTTAATATTTCATTAAAACATTTCAGATACCTTCAAGATTTTCTGAAAACGCAACCGAAAGTTATCCATCGTAAGATATTTTGTGAAAAACGTATTATAGTTGTAACATAACAGAGTGTTATGTAATACTCGCCTCACCTCTTATTTACTGATAGAGCGGATTAGACTGAGATGAAAAGTCCTGTACCATTTTGCAATTTTCGCAATGGTTAACGAGTTATTAATTATTAAAAATCGCTGTCTTAGCCCGGCCTACTGCCCGGCCTACCGCCCAATTCAAGCGCGCGGCGAGACGCGGCCGTCCCGCGATTGGCGTTGCTAAGCGCGCAGGGAGTTGTCATCCCGTCGCGCGCTTGAATTGGGCGGTAGGCCGGGCTAAGACAGCGATTTTTAATCATTAATAACTCGTCAACTATTTCGAAGATTGCAAAATGACAGAGGACTTTCGACTCAGTCTAGTCCGCTCTATCCGCAAATAAGAGGTGAGGCGGATATTACATGACCCTGTATAAGACATTTCAGAAATTTGAAGAGATTTCTTCAATGTTCTCTGGGAAGCGTTTAACTCATTCTCTTTCTCTTTTTCTTATATGCACGGAGAAAATATCCTCTTAAAATGTATCCTGAAAATTATGTGATCGTGGGACAACATGACATTTTGAGGAACTTTATGAGAGTTTTGTGAAAATGTATCACACATTTTATTGGTAAAATATATACTAAATATAATTACTAGTAAAATGTACGATAAAATTTCAAACAATTCTCATAAAATTCTTCGAAGTTTTGTGTTGTCCCACGATTACATAATTTTCAGGATAAATTTTAAAAGAAAATCCTCTCCGTGTAGTAGTCTATTGTATACTTAATGCATACATATGTTTAATGTATTGGAAAATGTTTCGCATTATATATCCAGTCATAACAATCAGAGATTAATTAATCAGACGCTTAACTTTCGAAATGTTCAGTCATTTACTTTATCCACTTGGGATTTAAAATAGCCAGGGGAAAATTCCTGTACGCTGTTAGCGAGAAGAGACGGCATTTGGCAGACCTCGCTTCTCAATGTCTCGCAGACGTACAATGAATTCGTGCAATAGTGCATATGTCGGCGTCGTCGTTGCCAAGTACAGATCGCACAATATTTTACAGCGTACGAGGTGTTCACAGGAAACACGCACGCGTTTCCTCCAGTAATATATACATACATGTTTTTAAATTAAAAAAAAAACGCCTTTTGATAAAAGAAATATTTAGTTTTACTTCTAATTTGTTATTTATTTAAGCATCCAATTAGATCGGTATGAAAGACACAACATGCCATTAAGCATACTAAGAGATCAATTTTTTTACCTATTGTACAAACAGGTAAGGATTTAAATAATTCAATGTTTTAATATACCTACAACGTACCTTTCTGGTACATAAAACAAATGATAAAAGATTTTATTTTTGTTGCAAAACTTTAAACAGTCTCTAGCGCATAACCCACTGTCGTCACAAAAATTGCAATTGTTTGTTTTCCTTTAAGTGCGTCGATTCAATCGATCTAATTTCGACAATTTGCGTCCGTATTTAGACACGCTTCGGAAAATGTTTATTTAGCAAGTGTTAAAAGAAAGATACTGATAAAACAATCACTATTCTTATTTTTAGTTGTAGAATTTATACTAAAGTTTTATAGCACATTGCTACTGCAGTGTACGTTTTTTTTCACACTAGACAACACAAGCGCGCGCTTCGCGCGTGCCATTTACTGTCTCTAAAGTTTCGCATGGTTTGACAACTGCAAGTAACACGACTGAAGCGTGTCGTATCGCACAAGCGAGATTTTTAGCATTTTGTCAGAGCGTGCCCGAGGTTCGTAAAGGGCCTAGACAGGCATGCCCTAAAATAGGCCAGGCAATGTAGGGCCCAGATAGGCATGCTCTAAAATAAGCTTGCCATCGTTGGGCCTAGATAGGTCCTATTAAGGTAAATTCTTAGTGGAATTTCCTGAACGGGCCCTGAGTAGGCACTGACGTAAATACCCCTAACAAGGTCCCGATTCTTTCCTGAATAGATAGCACTAGTACCACATACTGCCGCGTGGCGACCGCGCGTTAGTCTTTCTCGTAAGTAAAAATCGTCCCGTATTAGTATAAAAGGCGAGCCGATATGATACGAGAGCGAGTTGTCTGGATCATGGATAAATCTGAATATACTTTTGATGACTATGTAATTTGACACAGTTGCACACTGTGAAATTTAACACAATTGTAATTTAACACACACACTATGTAATTTAATACAATTAACACAGTGCCTGAATAGGGCCTAGTTTGGCATGCCACAGTAGGGGCTGCCCATTTAGACGTGTCCACATAGGGCCTACTTAGACGTACC
>NW_011967035.1:0-6896 GCF_000949405.1 Vollenhovia emeryi | reverse complement strand
TTATTCTTTTATGTCACTTGTATCGGGTTATACAATAGACTTGTGGTCACAAGGAAAAATTTACAAAACTTATACACCAGCGTTTCTTTTTATGCTCGTATTCATTGTTATTGACTTGATTTGCTGCAGAAAATTAAAGGTATATTACACGATTAAAAGGAAAAATAGCATAGTAGTTTTAAGTAGGACTGGTGATTTCCTTCGAATCCTTCGTCATTCGAACTTTCGAAATCTTCGAAGCTTCGAATGTTATTTGAATACATTCGCCACTCGCACGATTAAATTTTTCGAAGCTTCGAAACTTCGAAGGTAAATTCGAACTTCGCAGATTTCGAAAGTTCGAAGTCAACTTCGAAGCTTCACATTCTTTCGAAGCTTCGAACCTTCGAAGTTATCAAAAGTAACAGCCCTAGTTTTAAGTGTACATTTTTCGTTGATATTATGTATTTTCATTGCAGTTGCCACTAGTGAAATCGCCAAGCATATTAAAAGATGTATATACAATTTTGAAATTAATACCAATTATTATCTTCCTATGTACCGCTGTTATTGTTGGCATTCTTGAGAGTCTTATGATGAACTTTTTATTTTGGTAAATTTTTATGCAAACAATAAAACGCAGCAATGTCAGATTAATAATATTTCAGAAAATTGTTTCATCAGGTATATGGAGGATCTCGCTACGGAGACTGGTTATATGAGTCAAATTAAATTAATAGAAGGTCTGACGATATGTGCAGGTTTTCTGGGCAGTAAAGTAATATTCTTCTTTATATCTGGTAATGTTATAAATGCATTTTCTCCCATGTTTCACCGCATAAAGTACAATTGTGCGCAACTGGAAATATTACGTTTGGAACATTATAACGACGAGTTTATATTTTTTCAGGCAACATATTGAAAAAGTTGGGTTACGGTTATACGCTTACAATTTGTTTTTTATCCTACGCACTGAGGATGGGATTACTATCCTTAGTGCCAACGCCATGGTATGTAATTCTGGTGGAAGGTACTTTGCAGGGACCAGCGTTTGCGCTTCTCTATGCAACAATAGTGACGTACGCGAGCGTAATATCACCGCCCGGCACATCGGCTACCGTTCAAGCGATTGCGGCTGGGATGAAGGAGGGTCTCGGTAATCTTTCTTATATCATCAAGAATTGTTTTATACTATAATACAAAGAATTTACGCAAGTGATACGAATGTATCTATGTTTTCAATAAGATTAACGATTTGGTACATGCGACGCCGCATTATTTTTAGGATACATGATTGGTAGTTTCTTAGCTGGTTTCTTATTCGAAAAGATTGGTAGTAGAATGACATTCAGAACGTATTCAGGACTCGGAGCACTTGCTGCGTTAATGTATTTTATACTTTATGTTTCATACCTAAAACACACAACAGTACACACAACAGGTAAGGAATCGAGTAACTTGATTTGTCGAAATTTTGACAAATTTCTTGGGAGTGTAAAAATGTAAAGAACTGTTCTTCTTGTTGCAGACACACGACATAATGTTGAATGGAGAAAACCTGATGACGCGCGAAGACAATGTGATGTAGATGAAATGTAATTCGTTACAAATAATAATACATTCTAATACACTTTATCATATCGTATGACAATACCTGTATATTCAGTTGAACAGTAGTGAGTAATAAAGTGCGTATTCGGTTACGGACTCGTGTCTTTATTCGTACTTAGAGCCTAACAGACTTTTTCATCATAAAACGTTAGTCTATTAAGGTAAAAAATTAGATGTAAAACATAGATTTTAAATGTTGAATTTTAAAGAAAAGATCGACTGCTCGAATAGAACATAAACTAACAGTACAAGTGGATCATTGTAGATTCGTAAGTTTATCAATTTTATCGCTAAGTTTGTTTAACAATTAAACGTATGTGTCACACTCACAATGATGGTTTCGTATAATCACAATTTCGTGCACAGAACTTGAAATAAAACTGTTGGGTATTGTAACTATGTATTTAGGAACACACACGGCGCGCGGCGCCACAAGTCGTCGAGCGAACGTTTAGTGTAAACCCGCTCATTGTAAGAACAGCATTAAAAGTTCTTTATATACGGATACAAGCGTATATCATTTGTGTGCCTCTCATCCTGCGAGAGCTAAGCAATCGTCACGATACTAAGAGCGAAGCTATCCCGATACCTGCCGCTAAGAGATCACGGACACAACAACTGGCGCTGCGGACCAAAACTTAACCTACAACGATGGCTAATAGCACGAGTCAGCTCGAAACTCTTACGGCAGCCGTTAATTCTCTTCTCCAGCTTCAACTCAATCGCCAGGGAGAAAAACAGGAAGATCTAGCCCGTCCACACTCACCATCTCAAATCGAAATTTTCAACCATTTGAGTGCTCGCGTCGAGAAATATAGCTATGGTTCGGGCGACGAAATAAAGCCATTCGAGAAGTGGTTACTTCGCTACGAGTACACCATCGTCACGGAAACGGGTTGTTTACCGGCTGAAATGCGAACACGCCTAGTTTTAAACAAGCTAGGTCAAACGGAATTTGACAGATTGGTGGATCACGTTGCACCTACGGTTCCGTCTCAATTATCTTTGGAAGATCTCCTTTCCAAGCTCAAGGAACTCTTTCGTGATAAAGTGCCTCTTACTCGTCGACGTATTGAAATATTAAATTATCGGTATGACAAAGCGGTACCGATCTCTGAGCACATCGATCGTATCAATCGCCACGCGGCCGATTTCGACTGATCAAAGTTAACGGATGACAGTCTTCGAACACTGTTATTGCTACAATCGTTCTGTTACTCGAGTGACAACGATCAACTAAAGAAGATTGCACTTCGAGTCATTGAGAAGAATCAAGATGCTTCACTAAAGGATGTCGTCGCAGAGCTAGAAGCTTACATGAATGTCACGTCAGGCATGAAGACATTAGAGAATCCTGCGAAACCTCCGCAAACTACGGTATTAAGTATTACTCAATCCAAAGACAATCCAAAAAAACAGAAAATTTCTAAGGATAAAAGTTCGCCGAAAACCTCGTCTCAACCGGCGACAAAAAATAAGTGCAATGGTTGCGGCGGCAGCCATCCTCGCGCTAAATGTACTTTTCGCGACGCGGAGTGTTATAAATGTTCGAAGAAGGGCCACATTGCGAAGATGTGCCGCTCAAATACAGAAGATTCTAAAACACAACTTCAAATAAAAAACGTTGCTATACAAGCGCTCTCCGCGGTCGGTAAGCGCAGACGTCATTATATTACGGCATCTCTAATCGGTAAATCGGTAAATTTACAATACGATACCGGCTCTGATATTACGGTTATCGGTAAAAATGAATGGCTCCGCATCGGTTCACCTAAACTTATCACTAGCGATATAGTCGAACACGCAGGCGGGAGTGCATTAGAGATTATCGGTAAATTTTACAGTACAATTACAGCACTCGGTCGTAGAGGCAAAATCTATGTACACGTCGCTTCTCGAGATGACATCAATCTTTTTGGTCTTAACGCAATTGACAATCTCAACTTCTGGAACGTACCATTGAGTAAGTTGCATCCAGGCAGCTCAACATCAAATAAACAGCACGCCAAGCTATCGAAGCTAACCGTAAGTACCACGGAGAAGGATGTTACGTCACCACATGATGCCTATCTCGAAGACGCTCTTGTGCGTTTTCCGAGTCTATTCGCCGAAGAATTGGGTACATGTCACAACTTCAAGGTAAAGTTTAATTTAGCAGATAATGCTCAACCAGTCCAGAATTCGTGTAGACAGATCGCTTTCGCCATGGAAACTCTTCTCGAGGAAGAATTAAAACGTCTCGAATCTTTGGACATCATTGAACGAGTAGAAGCGTCATCTTGGACATCACCCATCGTTATTGTGAAAAAACGCAATGGGAAGATTCGTTTATGCGCAGATTACTCTACAGGAGTCAACCGTGCTTTGGTCGATAATAAGCATCCTTTGCCTATCATGGAAAGTATTTTCTCAAAATTAAATGGAAATCGTTTCTTTAGCCAAATAGATTTGAGTGACGCATTTTTTCAACTAGTGATCGACGAAGATCATCGAGAAGTCACAACCATCACAACGCCGAAGGGACTCTACAGATTCAAACGCTTGCCTTTTGGTATTAAGACGGCACCGGCTATTTTTCAACAAGCTATGGACGTCACAATTTCTGGCCTCGAAGAAGTATACGCATATTTGGATGATGTTGTCGTAACAGGTTCCACCCGTGAGGAACACGACGATCGTCTACAGAAAACGCTTCAACGTCTACAAGATTGCGGCTGGAAATTAAGAGCTGTGAAATGTCACTTTGCAGCAGAAGAAATAAAATATCTGGGATTAATTGTAAACGCACGCGGTATATCTCCAGATCCTGAAACTACGTCCGCTATAGCTAACATGCCAAACCCCACATCTGTATCAGAAGTACAGAGTTTTCTAGGTATGATCAACCATTACGGTAAATTCATTCCTCATCTGCACGAGATGAAACAGCCCCTAGAAGAACTCACTCGCAAGAACCATCATTGGTCATGGAATCGAAAACATAATTCAGTAATGAAGAAAATAAAAGAGGTTATGCTCAGTCCTCTCTTACTGGAGCATTACGACCCCTCGAAGACACTCGTAGTGGCAGCGGACGCGTGTGCTACTGGAGTAGGCGGAGTACTATTGCAACGGGATGCACAAGGCTATGAACGCGCTGTCTACCACATGTCACAAAGCCTCACAGACGCTCAGCGAAACTACTCGCAACTCGAAAAAGAAGCGTTAGCACTTGTTACCGCCGTCGAACGATTCCATAAATTTATTTGGGGAAGAAGATTTATCCTGCAAACAGACCACAAACCTCTTGTAGCGCTGTTGCAGACAGAAAACACGAAAGGTCTTAAACCTACCACAGCAGCACGTCTCAAGCGCTGGGCATTGCGACTCTTGGGCTACGATTTCAAGATAGAATATATACGTACGCAAGATTTCGGTCAAGCAGATGCCTTATCCCGTCTGATCGACAAATTTCGAAGAGACAACGCTGAAGAACTGCAAGTTGCCAGTATCAAAGAAACAGAAAGTGAACTCCTCCATTTAAAAAATTCATCGATCGATATATTTGGCAAGGAGCTTCGCAACAAGTTGAAGACAGCTTCTAAAGAAGATCCATTTCTTCGCTCAGTTTTTAATGCCATTAAAGAAGGATGGAAGACAACAAAAAATCCAAGTCCTTTAGATTACTTCAGGAAACGTTCAGAAGAACTCTCCATAGTTGATGACACCTTACTCCTGGGCGATAGGATTGTCGTTCCAAAAAAGTTGCAGCCAACGATCCTAGCAGCTCTCCACAAGGGCCATCCCGGCATTCGAAGAACCAAACAGCTGGCACGTGAATATGTTTTCTGGCCCAAAATGTCAGAGGACATAGAACGTCTCATACGTCAGTGCGAACCGTGCGCACTAAATCAAAAACTACCCGTAAAGGTTCCGTTAGAACCTTGGCCTGTTCCATCACGCCCTATGGAACGTGTACACCTCGACTTTGCAGGTCCAATCGATGCACAATATCTACTGATCTTCGTAGACGCCTATTCAAAATTCTTAGAAGTGGCAATTACACCCACAATCTCTGCAAGACGCACCGTCGATTTGTGTCACGAAATCTTCGCTAGAAATGGACCCCCGGATATAGTCGTAACAGACCATGGAACACAGTTCACTTCAGAACTATTTAAAAGCTTTTGCAAAGATATGCAAACGATGCATATTCTTACCTCTGTGAATCATCCACAGTCAAACGGTCAAGCCGAGAGAATGGTGGACACTGTAAAAAGAGCTATTGCTAAAAATCCCAGCAATTGGAAACAACAGTTATTCGATTTTCTCTACAGTTATCGCTACACACCATGCTCAGCGGCTCCTGAAGGAAAATCTCCAGCAGAACTCTTTTTCGGACGTCGCATGAACACCCCGTTTACCAAATGGCTACCGACTCCGAAATCAAGCAGACCTACTGCGACAACTCCCACTGTATCCAAACAACAAGCGATGCAGAAGCAATTCTCGAAACATCACGGAGCTCGTCCCCGAAGCTTAGCGGTGGGAGACCGTGTAGTAGTCCTAAAAGGGAAGGACAAGCGAGTACAGGGTACCATCCATGGTGTCTTGTCAAAAATCCGTTATTCAGTACGCTTGGACAACGGCAAAATAGTAGATCGACACATCAACCACATCTGGAAAGGTGGTTCCGACCCTCCGATCCAACCTCAGGAAGCAGGAGACGACTGGACGCTTCTGGAAACGCAGATCCCACAGCCAGGATCTCCAACCGATCCGGCACTCTCCGAACCATCACTTTCAACCAGCTTGAGTACTGTCGAGTTGTCATCGAACTCGCCCGGAATTCGAAGTCCTGCTGATCAAGATCCAGGTCCGGCTATAACCGAAGCAACCCCTGCTAGACCCATTCGTAATCGAGCCCCTCCAAGACGGTTAAAATTAGATCCAGCTGCCAAAAGCTATACCGAATGGTAATTACTTAAGAGGGGGATGTTGGGTATTGTAACTATGTATTTAGGAACACACACGGCGCGCGGCGCCACAAGTCGTCGAGCGAACGTTTAGTGTAAACCCGCTCATTGTAAGAACAGCATTAAAAGTTCTTTATACAGGGTGAGTCAAATGTATGGAAACCTTCGGATAACTCGTCTGGATTGAATTTTTTTGAAAAATGGTAAATACAAAAGTTTTAGGATTTTTCCCTGGCTATCCGATGGTGACCTTGAATTTGACCTTGACGTTGACCTTCAAGGTCATTTCAAGGTCAACTTGTTTTTTTTAAATTGGAACCCCTATTTTTCATTACATATTCTTGTAGCTAA
>NW_011967034.1:139184-147209 GCF_000949405.1 Vollenhovia emeryi | reverse complement strand
CCCCCACTTGATTCTTGCGGGGAATTACTCAGAAAACTCTCCCCTACAACATATCTAAGTGGCGAGGAAATCGGTGAGGTGTGACCTTTTCTGCATATTTACCGTACTTTTTAACGTGGAATGCGAATCTGTTATAAAAAGTGGGGGTTCTCATTTTAGATTTTAAAGTTGTCCCCCGCCCCACCCACAGGGGTGGGGGTGGGGATCAATTTTGGTATCATTCGATAGCTCTTTCAAAAATAGGAAATATGTATTTTTCCGTTTTCCGATCCACCCACAATTTCTCGGGATATTCAACCGTTCCGGAACTTTTAGACCACCCTGTATATAATATACATATATTATATATAATTCTTCTTGTATATATAATTAAATATATAATTCTTCAATTTTAAAAGCAAATTAAATTATAACCTACGAGTGATTTGCGTTGGTTATATTTTTCTCCGATCTTGAAAGAATATTAAATTAAATTTTCACGTTTTCTTAATAGTAAATTTCAACTAAATTGATTTCCATTGTCCCCCTTTCATTGTTATACGTGAAAAAGAATCGTTTAACTCGTTGAACAATATTAACTGGATTAAAATAAAAACAGAAGGCAACGTCGACGCTCATTTATAAAAACGGTCTCGAACTGCAAAAGTCAGTTAACACACACATATATACACATATATATATATATATACACACACACACACACACGAACGCACACCCTCGTCGTTATCCCAATCTCTCCAATTAGCTTGAATACGATACAGTAGAATTTTGTTATTTCGCTCGGCCAATTGCGAGTCTCGCTCGTTTTTCGGTGCAAAGAGCGACAATTACGATTACACGAGCCACCAGTCAATTACATCGATTCTAATGTTCAACCATGACGGCGGCGGTGGCAAGCTTACTGTTTATTATTGTCTGGCATACCGCGGCTAACGATCCCTCTCGTCGACACGCGTAAACCATGAGATGCGGTGGATGCCACGACGGATTCCTTACGCAGGGTCCTCCTCCCCCCCCTACCAGTTTGTCGGATGGCTACGCCTCGGTATTCTCCCTCTTGGCGGTCCTTGGGGGCCTACCAATTTGACCAGTCTAGACTACGATAAGCGAGTTTCTCGCTCGGCAAAGACGCGCACCACCGAAACTGAACGGTAGACACCATAGACACCCGGCAAAAGCGATCCTGTACATCGCGATTATGGATGATACCTGACGTGAAACCCTTCAGGCATAACTGTATCTACCGGGATAAATGCCGAAGGAGTTTTGCGAAAAGCGTAGCTTTCGAGAAGATAGTGTAGGAAATTTAATACACTACTGTCATAAAACGCTACAGTTACATATAGTCATTGCAATTTTCTAATATCTTTTCTTATTTACAAAAAATACAATATTTTTCTGCAATTTAAATTAAAAATGGCGCAATCGACGTGGCGTAATTTATTTAGCTATTAGAAAACTGAAGGATATAATTTTCTTTTAATATACAGTAAACTCAAGTCAAAGTAAATCGAGACGAGAGTACGTAAAAACAAAAATAAATTCAAAATAATATAAAAATATATAAATTCCTCTTAAAATTTTTCACACAGCTTTCCCTGTCTTCGCAATACGAAAAATTTCTTTCTTTTTTGGTTCTTAATGTTTCGCGGCGGTACTTGGACACTCCTGCCAAATGAAAAATATCGATACTAGATATGAAAGTGTCGTAAGTATCGTCATGCATTTTGGGCTGTTCAAACCGCAGGCCAGACCAGACCAGACCAGACCAGACCAAAACCAGACCCGAGCGTCGGATCAAATCGTCGGATGTCGACAATAAGAAGCTTACCGAGTTACACGGAGCCTGGGCGAAGCCCGGGCCTCTCAGTCGAGCTCTCGATTTATGCCACGTTTACCGAGCGTGAAATTCTCTTCAGACATGTGTCCTCTTCCGATTTTCCCGGGAATCTAAATCAGCGTTTAAACCAGCGACCCGCTAAGCCGGTACGTCTGGGTCGTCTTCTCACGAAAGGAGAAGAAGCGAGTGGCGAAAAGAAAATCCAAAAGGTGATCGTTCGCCAGGCAACTTAGAAAACAATATCAATAATATAATATACGCTAAAACACAATGAAACTTACGTACACGATTATATTTTACGCGGTGTAATTATCCAAAGAAAAACAAAGGATAAATATTATAAGAATAAGAAATGATTTCCAATCAAGCGCATTAATTTCCCTCGAGTCGACATCTCTGCCGAATGACAGCTCGTAAGGCGTAACGTGCTTGACGTACCCTATACATCAGCCTAATCCGCCAATTAGGTACACCCATCGCTCACGATTGCGGGAGCTACGTAGATGTGATTCGTCCTGGGCAATTTGTATCGAGTTTCGCGCTCGTAGGTGCTCGCGTAATCGCGCGGACACTTCGGAACGCACGGTCGTTATCGCGTTACGAATAACAGTCACTAGTCATTGTTATTATGGTCTCCCCCTCCTCCCCCCTCCCGCTAGTCGTGCGAGCGGCCCTCGAGCGAGGGGCCCTGCGCTACCTCGTGGAATCCCTTCCATCCATTTTACCTCCGAGAGAAATCCGCCCGTGACAGAAGGAGTTTAGCTCGTA
Organism: Vollenhovia emeryi; assembly: GCF_000949405.1. Lineage (NCBI taxonomy): Eukaryota > Metazoa > Arthropoda > Insecta > Hymenoptera > Formicidae > Vollenhovia > Vollenhovia emeryi. Next base: position 144,601 of record NW_011967034.1, on the reverse strand, counting down.
ATTTTTATCGCTGCGATAATCGTGTTACGAGTAAATCGTGAAATACTGCCCGTACAGTAGTAAGCTCCTTAACTCCGTTAAGAATATTTGTCCCAACATGCCGCGCCAAATATAAAATTAAAGAAGGTAATCGAATTATTCACTTATTCCCGACTCCGTATCACGCGCCAAAGTTATTTACTAAAACTGAATTGCCAAGTTCCTTTCCGCGCGCTCTTTTCTAGCTTCTTAATCGCAAAAGGCTGCCAGCGTTCTCCCTTCGAGAGCCTCGACCCACTTGCCTTTTTACACCGTGAAAGCCACGAATTTGCCTGATTGGTCGCTTGTTCCCGCAGCGTTTTCTTAACAGGGGCCGTGAACCAGGATCAGCGACATTTTATTATTAAGTTTCGCGTTCATCTTGCGGTGCACCGCCGCGACAATTAACTGCAAACGAGTGCGCGCTAGAGGGTGTTGTCGGCCGAGCGGCTCTTCCGGGATGCGCTCTACGCTATACGAGGGGGTGTTTATTAATTAATGAAGCGCGCGCGCGCGCGCGCGATGAGCATGACTTGAATCGCAAACAACGCTAGAAAGACGAGCGCAAAGGGGCCCGAACGTTGTCCTCGCTTTATGAAAGCTGACGGTATGGAATATTGATGGGAGAAAACAGCAAAGGAGCCCTTAAAAATTGACTACGACTGTTGACAAGAAAGACAATTACTTGGCTGATTTAGAGAACGTTAGAACGCATGAAATCAAGGATCTTAATAAATATTGCATTTCTTTCAGTGTTAATTTTCTTAATTTGCAAATTGAAACATAATCTAATTGCAAAATGAGATAGAGAATAAGTCTTTGTTCTTCCCGAGTCGAAATTTTGGTACTATTTTGACACTTTTAAGGATAATTTACACCTACTTAGCTCATCTGCACACCTACATAGACCAGCAACAACTTACTTTGATGACATTATATTTTTTACTCCTCCCTTAAATCTTTAATTCTAAAAATTTACTTTAGCTCCTACTTAAAAAGACCTACTTTAATTGGCAAAAGTAGAAATTTCCGACACTATCAGTTTTAAAGTAGAACTAAATTTTGTACTTGCAGTTCAACCTCTTTTACTGTCTTAGGTCCTACTATATGTATAATAGAATTAAAGGCTCAACATAGGGCCAAGATTTTGACTCGGGTTGTCATTTAATTTAAATTCTCTCCTTAAGACTTTAATCGCCGATACGTTATATTGGGAAGAGTATATTAAAGCAAACGGCATTTCCGTTCAGTGCTTATCGAAAGTGAAGAGAATAATCATTGTTCTGAAGTGCGGACGAGCGAGGGTTTTTAGCGAATTGGGTTTTAGGAATGTGAGTAACGGAAATTAACTTCAACTTCTTGCATCTATCGTTAGATACTCGAGAGACGGATTTGGTATCAAAATTTAAAAGGCAATTTCTTCAAGCAAACTCTGAGCGACCTCGTGCAACATTTCCAGTATAAAAAAAACAACGGCCATTCTCTTTCTCTCCCGAATGGCATTTCCATTGTTGGATACCGTACGCACATAGGATTCTCAATTCACGGGCAAGAATTTGACGAATATGGCGCAGCAGAAGACGTTAACGATGCTCAAGCCGCGCGCACACGGGCTTACGCGAGGACAAAAAGCCGGGCGGAACAAAAGCGGAAGAGAAGCGCGCGGGTGCGCGAGGTCGAGCGGACACGAAGAGAAGGAAGAGCAGAAAAGAAAGAGGATCGCACGGGAGGAACGGAGGGTGAACGAACAACGGCGGAGGGTCGGGGCGGCTGAAGAGGACGAGGGCGAAGGGTAGGCAACAAGATCGATAAACCAAGATGGCGACGCGTATTGCCGCAGAGTACCGCAGCCCGGCTCTCGGCCGCCGGATCATCCTCGGCGTGTGTAGCTTTGCTACACGCATGCACACACGAACCGTCCATTAACGAGATACGCACCGGCGCGGCTGCAGCGTCATCGTCGTAATCGCAACGGCGTTGCTTCCTCCCGCTCGTAAATATCGCGTCAACACACGAGCATATCCGGTTCGATCATGCTTACGTCACCGTCGGATATTTATGCGTTCGTTGTGCGAAATCGTAAAGCGCGCGCTCTTGAAAGCGGAGAAAGACAGTCGCGCGAGCGGACCGAGCGTGTCAGTGATCGAGACGCGTTCATGGTCAGACACGAGTCTGTCCCTCGCGTTCCGTTTCCACGCGATTCCGAGCAGACTGCAGTTCGTATCGCTATAATTGCGGATTACTCTCTGCAAGATATTTTTTGTAAAAATGTCGATATTAAGATATTATTTCTGTGACCTGAAAAATGTGCGGTTATTATTTCTTATTTTTAGCTCACTTTAATTAAACTCTTGTTTCTATCTTATTCCCCGTCGTGGAAATAAATTGCGGAAATATTCGCGTGGTCCATTAGCGTAGCAAAAAAAATCTTTAGTTTAGAATGTTATTATCAGAAAGTATTAAATCTCTTAATTCACATTGTCAATGTAATATATTTCAATTAAGTTGTCATTTTATTATAATAAATTAACAAATTCCACTTTTAATAAATTACCGTCCAACGCACGCATGTTTTCATAAAAGCCGGTATTAATATTTAATTGTGATAAACAAGTATTTTGTTCTTCCCTATTATATTACATTACACATTAATTACATTATAAATTACATCGCGTATTATTGCATATTCTAACTAACGAATAACCAAGAACATCGAACCTACACGTTTCTTATTTTCTGGCAGATAGTATAAAGAAACGACTGTGACAATCAAAGTGCATTCCGTACTGCAGTTCCCTTTACGCTAAGCTCGATGAATCGTGATTGTGCGATCGAAACGAGACTCGGTTCGCCACGAGCGTGGCGCAAGCTAGATGTGTATTGCACTCGCAGAAAATTGAAAGGCTGATGCGAGCCGCGAAGAGAACGCGCACGAGATTATTCCGCCCGGCTCCCCCGCCGCATCCGCTACTCGACGGATGCACTCCATGAATACCTGCAGACACCTTCGATCCGCACGCTCGACTGCTCCCGCGCTCCTGAGAAAAATTCCCGACGAGATAGCCCGCCGTACTAGCATCTCGCCACGACGCGTCTCTATGTTCCAGCACGAGGGCAGATTACGGGGATGATGTACAGCGGAATAAAGCGCACCGTTGTTTGTCCCCCTTCGCGGTTACGCACCCCCGCGGAATATGGAAAGTGCATTGTTGTGTATTTTCGGCCAATCAAAAAGACCGTCCCGCTGCGCGCTGGACCATGCGAACGCGGATCTACCTTATGCATTTCAGAACGACTCCGCATGAATGAAAACGGACGCGGACAAGTTCGCAACACGCATTTTTCTCACCAGACCGGCGTGTCCCATTCTCTCGCATTCGCCCTCACATCCCCTCTAGAATGCCTCCGTATCTTCGCGTTCATCCATATTCACCCTCTCTGCGTAACACATCGCTAACAAACCCCCGCAACCTCGGACGCGATGGCGACGACGACGATCGTCTCTCTCGCTATTAGCTCGTATCATCTTCGATCCCGCTCCGCTCGCAAATCAAGCGAGACCGGCCGTTCGGAAACTCCCTCTCCCGTGATTCGCGGATTGGTCGTCATCGACATCGCGCAAGCGGAATCATTACGAGGCTCGGGGCGTGAGGCTCCGGGAGAGATGTGGCCCCAGAGGGTATTTACGGACGATAGCTGTTCGAGAAGTGCCCGAGGCGTTTATAAAGTCCCATCAAACCCCCCAGAGGAAACCGTCCGACCGCGATGTCAATCATAGTCGCGGGGCTGTGAGCAGGAACCCACGCTTGGCACGTGTCCGCGCAACTTCCGGTAAGATAAGGGGTAGAGCAGTGTACACTAAGAGAAGAGTTCTCAATACATATATCACCCGGCAGTGCGGATTCCTTGGGAAATTCAACGTGTCATTTTTTTCTTCGAACGGAAATTTAATTAAAGCAAGCCCCTCTCGCAATATCGAATGTCGATATTAAATATTTTAGTAAATATATTTTGGGAAAAATATCGGCAAAGCTTTGAGAAAGGCAAAACTCTTCCAATACTTGGAATTTTTACACTTAAAATATTTCGCTAATTACGCGACCAATTAAATTAAACATTCATAAATCGTAAACTTCGCGTATGATAAACTACTAACTTTTAGATCGTTAATCCGCAAATCTCGATTGCCTCTGTCCAATGCTATTACACTTGAATGTATCATAAAATAGGATCGATATATAGAGCCAATTATATTTATAATATCATAGAGAAAAGAATATTTTAATCTTAAATGAAAAATTTTTTAATTTAGAATAAAATGATAGTACGAGGGAAGTTTGAAAAGTCCGTGCAAAATCAGAGAGATGGCATCCCTGGTCGGTATTATTTTTATTTAGTATAGCATCTCTTGGAAAAACACACACCAAGTATCAGCCAGATCGGTCTATTTCTCTGTGTTTGGCGCTCGTTTGAATCGAGAAAGTCGAGTGATTTCGAAAACATGGGTGAAAGAGAATTTCGTGTGTTGATTGCGTGAGGTGTTCCCAGGACGGTTTGCAGCTGTTTCAGCGGAATCCACGGAACTAAGCGTCGTTTCGTCACTGTGGTCGAAACATGGATACACCACTACCCGCCTGAAACCAAGGAGGTGGTGCTCGAGGTGGTGGTTGCAGAATCGAATGCCTATTTTGCGGAGTTGGGCCAATCTTATTATTTGGAAGGGATCAACAAACTGGAGCAGCGTTGGACGAAGTGTATAAGCCTAAAAGGAGACTACGTTGGAAACTAAAAAAAGTTTATCCCGAAAAATTAAGTAGTTTTCATTTTTGCGCGGACTTTCCAAGCTACCCTCGTATGCATCGTCTCTTGTCGAGTGTCGCGGTGCCAACTTCGTGCGTTGTAAGATGGGGGGAAAATTTATTCTAAACGCAAGAACAACGACAAGTTATTCTTGTCTCAATATAGCAAGTCAATCTTTTTTAATTCAATAGAGAAGAATAAGAATTATTGATTTTATTTTGATGCTGTCTTATTTTGATACTAAATGAGGTTGTGAGAAATATAAATGCGTCAAGAATAGTTTTTGTCTCGGTGACAGAGATCCTTTCTGAGGGCGTACGGCTCCTCGAAAGTGCATCGTCCTGAACAAGAAAGAACGTTCGGCTTTAACGCCCTTCAATCGCGTGACTTACTATACTCACGACATGCGATTCTGCGGTTGTTTGCAAGGGGAAGCTGTTCCGAGCTTTGCCTTCGCCAGTGAAAAAAGAAGAGCCGAGTAATATGTGGTCTTAACGCGCCAATCGCCGTATTTACGGGACAACTAGTAAAACAGCCCTTTCATATTCCTCTGTAATTTACAGTGCACCTCATTAGCGGCGAAACTGCACTGAAAAAAA